>NW_016168374.1:0-19414 GCF_001687245.7 Rhagoletis zephyria | reverse complement strand
ACTATCCTGAACGAAATAAATCGATAAACCGCTTTTTAAACCCAATTGAGAGACTGAGTACAAAAAACTTGATTCCTTCTCTGTTATAGACGAACATATTTTGGTTTCCCCATAAGGTTAACGTTACAGTCCAAATATTTAATACGTTTTTTCTCTCGAATTCAGGTTTTTCCACTTTGGCGGTTATTGCTTTATGACGGCAGAAATATAGAAATTGCTATTCACAATTTTAGTTTTTTTTTCAATAGCGCATATGTATGTACATTATGATAGCGTTAAGCTTATGTTTGTGCTTTTTTAGATGCCAAATTTTGGCTCTTTGTTTGTTTTTTATTTTATTATTTTTCATCTTTGTATTTGTTTTCCTTTACTTTTGCGGATTTGGTGGTAGAAGCAGTTTTTCCCTATACATTTACTAACTTTATACCCATAACTGTTAAGAATATAAGATAGTAGATTGTGAAATTCGTAAAGCGAAAAGGCTTTCAAATCTTGAAAACATACAACAAATTGCTTATAACGACACGCCTATAACCTTATTATTGTTATTATTGTACAAGATTTAAACAAGCCTCCGAGGTTGTATGTATGTATATTTATACCTAAAATACACATATGGCAATTTTCATCTCGTTTAAGACTTTCGGCGAAATGCCATTAAAAATTTTAACGAAAATATTTCTACCGATTATTGTTCACTTATCGCACCTTCAACAAATCTATATCCACAAATTTGTCAAAATCAGAGGAGGCTTCAGAAAATTCCTAAGCCGTTTTAGGAAAGCGTTGCCACATTCAAAGGTATCCAGTGAAGCCTTATTTCATTCAAAACCATCTTAGGGCGATGTTTCAGCCCATTTAGTCACAAGCCGATAAGTATTTCAATCTGTATTGAACCACTTGGAAAAAAACATATGCATGTATATTTATTTACTAGAGCTTTCACACAAGCCGCCGCACAGTAGTCTGAAATCAAAAAATTGGGTTCAAAATAGCGTAGGGCCTCCAATTCTCAACCGATTTGTTTGATAATTATTTCACAATGTCAGCCAAAAAAAAATTACATTATTAAAAATCCACGCATTTATTTAGCCTCTTGAAACTACATACCTTCGTTTTTTCTACAAATAAAAAAATTGTTTGGTGAAATTTTTTTATAACATTTCAAAATTCACTCGTGCTATTTTTTCGTTTCAAGAGCAGCAGGATAATGAATTTTTTACCAAATTGCTACTTTCTCTGCACTGTACACAAAAAAAAAAAATAAAATATTAATATAAGCAAATACAAATTCAAAAAGCGGGCTCGGCAAATCTCTTCTAAATCTCATCAGTTTTCATCTCAAAAAAAAAAAAAAATCAAATCGTTGGAGAATTGGAGGTTCTACGCTATTTTGAACCCAACTTTTTGATTTCAGAATTTTCTTTTGCCGTTGGGGTTTCCATATATAGGGGGCAGCACAAATGAGTTCATGCTGATGCTTGTTAAATGTTTGTAAGGATTTAAAAGTTATTTTTTTGTTATTTTTTTATTTTATTTAAATATGGTTCATGCTTTAACCAAAACCATACCTATATGTAAATCAAACTTTTAGACTTTATCAGAGCTTAGAAAAATTCAAAAAAAATTTCATTACATCTTTTAACTTTTCAATCTGAATTTCTTTAAAATTTTTGGGTACGCAGTTTTATGGCCGGTTAAATCTTACTATAATAAAGCGCAAGCTTTATGCGGCTGAAAATTGCGTCGATTTTTAATAATCATGTTTTTTTTTTGCTAACGGCTTTTTGCTCTTATTTCCATCTAAGCATGAATTTCTTATGGAAGAAAATGCGCAAGACCGTTTACAAAGAAAATTAAACTAAAATTAATGCCTATTTTTATAAATTGCACTTGTTAAAATGAAAAAATGTGCAAATACCGTCAGCAAAAAATAAAAATAAATAAAACTCAACGCAATTTTTCAACCACTCAAAACTTGCACTTTATTATTTGTACTAAAATTCGAAATTCAGATTAAGAAGTTCAAAATTTTAATGAATGAATTTTTTAAGCTCTGTATAAAGTTTGAAAGCTTAATTTAAATTAGTATTTAATCATTATTTTATGATTTCTATTTTTTCGCTTAGAGATAATAATTATTATTGAGTGTTATTTATCCACATAAAAATAACTATTATCTATACAATTTAAAATGCCATACAGACGCAGGATGTCGCTACCTCTGAAAAGGATACATCGGAAATCGCGCTGATATACATACATAGCTTTGGAGTTTTTTGAATTATCATTATTCTCAAGTGAAAAAATAAAACCCAATAATAATTATTATCTTTGAGTAAAAAAATAAAAATCATAAGATAGTCATTATTTTCGTACGAAATTTTTGGTTTCCTGTCAGCAAAAAAATGGAAATTGCATCCGAAAGCGGAGAAAAATGTGAATGAAATGCGGATTTTTGTCCCTTTACAGATTTAATTTTTGGATGATCCACAGAAGATGATGATGCTGATACTGAAAGTGGTTGGCAACATTGGTTACGTTTTAGATGTTCATCTAACTGAATTATATTTGAATGTTGGCTATTTATACTTGCAAAAAAAATTTTTATGAAAGGTTATTAAAAAGGCAATAAGAGTACAGAATTCTTATTAAAACTTAACATTCAAAGAATTTTCCAATTCCACATAGTATATAATATGAATAAGTAAAGAATATTTAATTCCCCCCAAAAGCAAACCCTAAAAATACGCTTAAGTTAGTAGATATTTAGTTGGCGTTGTGGCTTACCAAAATTACTCCTGTGGTGATGTTGATATGCGGCCGCCGTTGGACCATTACCAGCATTGTTGTTGTGCATCTTGGACGCAATCCGATAACCGGATTCGGAATAATTATACTGATTGTAAGTGAAACGCATTGTTAGGCACTTGTCCGTGTTTGCTTGCTGTGAAGAGAGCAATGATAACGACGGCAACGAGGGCGATGACGAGTAAGGCAAAAAAATTGCTGGCGTTCAATAAATGTACTACATACATACATATGTACATATGTATCAATGTACATAGGTGTGTGTCGTCGTTGAACACTTGATGCTAAATATTTTTAATGTTTATTTTTGGTATTTATTTATTTGACCGGCTGCTACGCACTGACCAACTCGTTCCTTACACTTTAGAGCACTTATTTGGGGCTTTAAGTATCGTATTGTTGTAAATTGTTGAATATTTTCACCCATAAGCCATGCGACGAGTGGTATAGTAAGTATACTTTTGTATATATTTTTATAATTTCTGTTTATTTCTCACTTAATATTTTGTTCCTTTTTTTTGTGTGTGTTTACTTGTCTGCCACATTTAGGACGATGTCTTTATCTCTATCTTTGTGAAAAAATCTGTTTTGCGGCATTTACAAAAACTGTTTAACTTCACAAACTTAAGAGAAGAGATGTGAAAAGAATGCAAATTTTAAGTACGTGCGGCATATGTACATTAGAATGGTCCAACAAAGTAAAGTCGAAATGTCAACGCCGCCACCCGCTAGGATTTTTCTATACCGAAAAAATGTACCCCTATTTTTAATTTTGAAGTCAAAAAATATTTAGGGAGTACTCAAAGTTTCCATGTATTTTATATGTGTGAAAAAAAAATCGTAGAAATGTCATACAATTCTTGAAAATCAATATTTTTCGATCGGAAAACTGTGGTTATCTTCAGAAAACTTCCAATATTAATACCCAATTGTTTATTTAACCATTTTTTAATGATAAAGATTTTTTATTGGACCCCCCTTGCATATTCTAGGGGACCTATAAAATATAGTTTCCATGAAAAAATGGTTAAATAAATAATTGCGTATTATTATTGGGAATCTTTTGAATGGAAACAGTGTTTTTCGATCGAGAAATATTGATTTTCAAGAATTTTACATAGTTTCTACGAAAAGTTGTTTTTTTCACCCGTATAAAATACATGGAAAACTTTAAGCGCTTTGAGCACTCACTAATTTAAATTTTTTATTTCAAAATAAAAAAATATGGGTATAATTTTTTCGAGATATAACAATCCTAGCGGGTGGCGGCATTAAAATTCCAGCTTTAGTTTTTCACAAGCAGTTTTGGACCATTCTAATGTATATACATGCATACTGCTTAAGTAGGCGTGTACATACATATGTATATTACATACATGTATGTACATATGTACATATGTATGTATGTTACAAGTTAGTATTTAAAATGAGTATCAATTGATTTGAGCTGAGCGACGAATGAATTTCAAACTAATAAAGGCATTGCATATACATCCATAGCATTTACAGTGGCGGGAAAACAAATTGGGACGCGACATTTTAACAATTTTCGGCTACTTTTGCTTTATATTTCTTTTAAGTTTATTATTATTTTGATAAAATTAGAGTTCTCTATCAAACACAAACCATGGAAGTCAAATTAAGCGTACATTCCAAAACGTCAAAATACAAAGCATCAGCCTCTTTTATTTCTAAACTTCAGTAGATTATAATGCAAAATGTGTGCAACCACGGTTAGATGCTAGTTTTCAATTAAGTTGCGCAAGTTAGACTTTTTTCTAGGGCGGTTTAGAAATAAAAGAGACTTGTGTTTTAAGACCAGGGCGAACTCCAATAAGAACAACCATGGCGACCTAGAGACTGGTGTCCAAAACGTACTTAAATTATGGAGGGAACAATTTTCCACCCTATTGAATGGCAGCAGCTCTGAAGACGAACCCGAGCCTGCAGTCGATGACGATGTAGTCGATGTCCCACCGCCTGACTACAATGAAGTAGCGGTAGGTAAAGCGATTACGCGACCGAAAAATAACAAAGTCGCTGGAGCTGGCATGCCGGCCGAGCTATTCATGTACGGCAGCGAGGAGCTCATGAGGTGCATGCATCAGCTCTTATGCAGAATATCGTCAAAATAACGTGCTCGACAACTGGAATTCAAGTGGGCTCTACCCAATCCGCAACAAAGGCGACCCCGCCTTTCGCGCCAACTACCGCGGAATCAGCCCTCTAAGCATAGGTTACAAGGCCAAAACTTGCTAAAATTTCGCGCCCCTAATTATTTTGCCGCAACTGTATTCGCTCATTAGTGTGTGTGTCGTTTATTCTGTTGCTGCTGTTGCTGCAGCGATTGTTGTAGCAATTGTAGAAAGCGAGCGAACGCAACAAGCTTGCATTTGGTGTTATTGCAGGCGCAGCAATGCAACCACAAAAGCCAAAACAACCACAACAGCAATCACCGACAATGAACCACACAACACACAAGAAACGCAAAAATTGAAGACGAAGAATTGTCGCCAACAGCGGCATCGTCAATTGTAATTTCAAGCGATATCAGTTTATTGGGCTGTATTTTTTCAGATTTCGGCATTCAATAAGACGACTGTCCAAAAATGAAAATAAAAATTAAAAAAATAAAAATAAAAGAATATAAATTTCTCGCTGGTCTGCAAAGTCGTCTACTGTACATAATCCTACACAGAGCGTTGCAACGCTGTAGATTCGATATTTGTATGTACGCGTATGTTCGCAGAATTAACAACAAAAAAATTCGTCGCCCCGAAAAACCAGTAGACGCAGCGCATAAAAACAAATTAAGTATTCATAGTATGTAAAATAAAACGGCGTTTTTTATTTATGTATATGTATTGCTGTAAACTATGTATATACGATTATTTTATTGCACTCGCTGGCCGCTTGCATTTTTCAACAATTTTTTATCAAGTTTTTGTAAATCATTTACATTTATTTTTTTGAACTTATTTTATTTATTTATTTATTTTTATTATTGTTTATTTTTTAACGCTTCAATGTTTGCTCTGATTTCCTCACATTCTGCTATCGAAACACTAACTCAATCCGGTCCAGTCGTTACATATTAATATATAAAGAAGTTTGCTTGCGTTTTTTATTATCATCTGAGTGCTCCTCAAGGCATTCATTCTTCAAAGGCATATATCTACACACATATACATATGTATGTGTAGATATATATACATACGCACTGTATAGTCGTACATTGCAATTTAAAGGATGTTAACCTTGGCTGTACATCACAAAACAAATTCCGTTTTACGCGTAAGCCATTCGAATAACTGAAATCCCTTCACCAGCGGGTTAAAAGTTTTGAAACCTGCTTAACTGTAAACATATACGTATGTACATATATGTATGTAGTTTGGGCATTTTATTGCAATGTGAGCGATAGCTTCGTATGACAAAAAGGGAAAAACCTTGACGCATCCGCTTTAAAGCTTCCTACTCTCGACTGGTTCGATGACCGCAAGAATTAAGAACCTACTAGAATTGTTATTTTTTTGAGAGTCACAGTTGACAGGGCTATTCTTTATAATTAATTAAGATAAAAATTTCATTTGAATTTAATTTAAATTTGTTAAATATTTATTTATTTATTTTTGCTTTATTTTTTTTTTAATTTCTTTTATTTATTACTTTTTTAATTTTTTTTATTTAATTTAAAAAACTTAAAAGGCGAACAGCATAACACTAAGACCTCCACGTTAGTTTATATCTCAATTAGTTTTTGAAAGACAGTAAATAGCTTTTAAGATAATTGCCAGAATAGCCAACTGTCTTACGAAAGACTTTTGTTTTTTGAAAGACTGTGGTGAGAATTGCCCTGTAAGAGTCTGATAAAAAAAAATATATATGTATATTGTATATCTATCTACTCCACATGGATGGAGAAAAATAAATTAGTTTTGAGCCTCAGAACGAAACAGGACAACCATTGCTATTTTCTTGGATATGCAGGCGGCGATTAAGGCACTTGGTTCTGTAGGTATCATCTCTAGCATAACAAAATAATCAGCCTTGTCACGAGTTTCATTTTTCCCGAACCGGTTCACTTTTAACTCTTGGTTTCCATGGTTTTAGTATGGGCGGATGCCAAATTTTCGGGTGAACTTTTTTTCAGGCGAAACTCAGGATAAGACAGATTATTAAGTTCCGAACCAAACATACTGACGTTTTTCAGAATTATACGGCGTGTACCATGGCTCCTGTTATCTAAAACCAAGAAATTCCAAAAAAAGCGCTNACTGACGTTTTTCAGAATTATACGGCGTGTACCATGGCTCCTGTTATCTACCACCAAGAAATTCCAAAAAAAGCGCCAAAAATTTACAATGGCAAACTGAGTGTACTTCTACCATAAATAAATGTCTTCATAAAAACTGCATACAGCCCGCGATAAAGAAGAGCAAGTACCTCAAAATTTTGACCAGTTTTGACTATTTTTCTTGTTTTCTTTAAGTTCAATAATTTATTATAAAAGTATAGCTCTTTATCTAACAATTGCAAACATATTTTAAACAAAAATACACAACCGAATACCGTTAATTTCTTCATGGTCTAACGATCGGATCTAACCCAAATTAGTATGCGTTCACCCTTGGGGAACCGCCTTTCCGGTAAAAGATATCGAAATCGTTTCCGTGGTTCCAAGTTATACTGTAACACACGGTGGTGGAAAAATAAATAGGGACACGACACTTAAAAAAAAATTTATTTTTTTTTGTTAATTTATTATTAATTTTTCAACAACAAAAAACCATATGAATTGGTATTTAAAACTTTGTACAAAAATTATAAAAATTTTGCAAAATTGTATTTAAATTTTCAGATTTTTAATCAGATTTTGCAGTATGCAGTTGTTTAGCCCACTAAATTTTAGTAGAATAAAGTGTAAGTTTTAAGTTGCTAAAGAATCGCGTGTATTTTTGGCAATTGTTTTTGCAATAAAAAAAGTGCGTATGCATTCAGAAAACATATTATCAAATATCAACTAAAAAAAAATCTTATAACTTTTGCACAACGTTTGAAATATGAATTTATGTGGTTTTTGTTGGATAAAAAGGTATACTTTTTAAGAAAACTAAATAAATATTAAATAAACAAAAGAAAAATAGGAAAAATTTGTTAAAATGTCGTGCCCCTATTTATTTTTCCACCACCGTACATAAAAAAATACTCCCACGAATTTATAATCTCGTACTTAAAAATTTGCTATAAACTTCTGAAAGTTTGAAATTTTGGTGAAAATTTGTTAAATTTTCCCAATTTTTGTACAAGGTTTGGAGGTTTTGGTTTTTGTTAGATAAGAAGCTATACTTGCATACCGAAATATTGAAAATTAAACAAATAAAAGAAAAGTAGTCAAAAAAGTCCAAAATTTTGAAGTGCTTTATTATGCTGCCGGATGTAGCTGCCATTCGCTTTGACCGCAAAAGAGTGAGTTCTTAAATTTGCTTGCCAACAACACTAAGACACATCAGACAAATTGGAGGAAAAGCTCGGCTAAACAGTGTGAGCGTCAAGTACAATTTTTTTATTCTTTTATTTTATTTTTATTGCAGCTAAAAAAATATATTTTTTTTCTTTAACATAAGAAAGATTGCATTTAACTACACACGGAATTCCAATATACATTTTTATATATATAATTTGAATTTATATTTTATATTTTATAGCTTGCGGTAAAACAGAAAGCAATCTGAGAGTGGCTTGCAGCCACAACTATTTCTCGGATATCATTATTGAAAAAAAAATACAATATGTATATAAAAATAATAGAAGAAAATAAAATAAAAATATCAAAAATAATACAGGTACAGTATCAAATTACGTATACAAACATGAATAGGCATGCCAAACCGGAAACACCTGTAGATTGTGCAAACTTAATTTTTGTTTACAAAAAAATTGTTGAAATAAAAGTCTTATGTACTTTTAGCTGCCTCTTCCGAGACACAAACTTCATTTGTGCAAATATTATTTGATTGCAAACAATATATACGTTACACAACACGTCTATTTGAAAGTTAACCTCGTGTCTTCCTCTTTTGCAAATTCTTATGCGAAATCGGTTTAGGAAACCACGTGATCCTTACATTTTAGTGGGGTAATTGACTGGGATTTTACAAGCTGGTTTAAATAGTTTTTTTATGAAATCTTGATTTTTTTCGAACAAACCAGTTTTTAACCGACTTCAAAAAAAGGGGAAGATTATCAATTCGTCGGAATATATATATATATATATGAGCATAACTTTGGACCACATCAACCGATTTCTTCTATTATTTTTTTAAAGGACAGGTGGCACCTCAGAGGTGGGCGCATTCTAATTTTGTTCACATCCGATCATTTGATTATTGAGAAATTAACGGTAATTTTAAATTTTTATATTTTTCATTTCTGTCAATAAAAGTTTAGAGTTTTTCAAGGTTTTCAAGGCTTTTCCTAGTTTAAGTAAAATAGTTTTAAATTTATATTCTATGGTTTTTTGGGAATGAACGGTATAGCATATTTGAAGCTTCTGCTCTAATTCGTGTTCTGCGGAGAGATCTACACAATTACTCTACCCCGAGGAAGCTTTGTCATTGGCTGCTGAGGGACGACCGCTATTTGACAAAAAAAACTTGTTTGATATTGCTGGGACCAGAAATTGAACCACTGACTACCCGAGTGTCAGTAGATACATCAATACTTAAAGCATTTTAGCTCGTTAATCCCTGTTTTATGTGTATTTTTTGCTCTATTCTAAAATAAGGCACGAAAAAAATGTTTCACAGAAATACAGAAATGTTCTCCGTCGTAGTTTACGTAAACCAGATGAACACATTGTAGGTCAAAGTGTAAAGATCACATTTTTTCCTACGCCGATTTGCCATAACAATATGCAAAATGGGGAAACTTTGACTCCTTTCTAAAATAAAGCTTAGACGTAAAGCCGCTACCCGTAGTTTGTTATTTTAGAAAATGTTTGATTTTGTTGTACAGTGTAATCTTTGTTTAAAATTATATGTTATAAATTATGAGATTTACTAGCTTAGAAGTAACACAACTTTTGTAACCGGTATGTGGTAACATTTGTTAATAAAATTTTCGAATGCAAAATGTTTGGCAACGTTCAGTATAGACATTTTAATTTTTAATTTTTACAGTTTATTTAAATTCCACGCTTAGTGATCTTGCTGAAATTTAAAATGTTTTTTTTTTTATATTATCATATTTTTTTGCTTTTTTTTTTGTGGACATAGTTAAAAAAAAAATTATTTTACCACTTTTAAAACATACTCATGCTAAAAGAGGACCCACGTTTTACTAATAATTTGCTTTAATTTACGATTAAATCGTATTTTAACTTCGCGTGTTTGTTTTTTCGCGGCACAATTTTTTGCAATTGCAACTTGTATTGTAACTCTGTACGATCGCGATTTTCGCAAACGATTGCCTGCACTTAATTCTATACCGAGCATTTTATACCGATCATATGCGTTTTTGTAGAAATTATGTTATTGTTGTGGCACTTTTCTGCGTTAGTGTAAACAAAGTTGTATAAAAAAATTCGCAACAATCACACGCATATATTATGTANTATTGTTGTGGCACTTTTCTGCGTTAGTGTAAACAAAGTTGTATAAAAAATTCGCAACAATCACACGCATATATTATGTAGTAGGTAGGTATCGCACACATCACGAGTATGTAAGTACATACGTAATCATGTCGCGCTCGCAATTCAAATCAAACTGAGCACACATCTAGATGCACTTATATATTTAATTATTTTTTATTCTATTTTATTTTATTTTTTTGTTTATGTACCCTGTCGCTCTTGTTGTTTTTGCTGTTGTTGCTGCTAGTGATTGGCTCGTCCGTTTCGCCTCCTTTTGCGCCGTTTCCAATTTATGAAAGAACTTTTGACGTAACGATTTTTCAACTTTTTAAGCACAATTACGAATTTCGGCGACGATAGTTTTGCGATGGATTTTTGCAAAATTTTAACTTTTATTTCCTCTTAAGTAGATATTTTTATTGGTGCATACAACATATGAAGCGTAGTAGTATATAGTACCCACGTATATCAATGCTAGATCGCTTGCGTATCGCAAATGAGGACGAGGGCAAGTCTCTCTAACGGACCACCGACGATAGGCTGCTGTTTGTCGCTGAATACGCATTACACGTTACGATAAGATAAAAACCTTTTTTAAATACATAGTATATAGATATCAGTTAATATGAACGAATTTTTAAACTGTGACACAGTGAGCGCGCCAATTGCGTCGAACCGTATTGTGTTAAGCGATTCAAGGCCTTGCACTAAGCTACTTTGCAAAAATTTCACTATTTCGAATTAGTTTTTAATATTTATTTAAAATAAAATAAAAAAAAACAAACACACACACACACATTGATATGTATGTCGGAAGTTCTGCGTCCGATCGCTTACGTTGAGATCGATGAACTGAAATGAAAATCGTGAATTTCTGAAAAGCCAGCAGAACCTGCCCGATAGATTTCGCGTTCGTAAACTTGCAAAGCGGGCGCAAGTCACTTGAGGCGGCTGTGACTGTAGATGGCGGCAGCTAACTTGCCGCGGGCTGCCTACCCGGCTGGGCTGAACAGTATAGGAGCGTAAAATAACAAAAATACAAAAGTAGCCGCAGTGTTGCCGCAAAAAAAAANTATAGGAGCGTAAAATAACAAAAATACAAAAGTAGCCGCAGTGTTGCCGCGAAAAAAAAATTACCAAATCCCTCAAAAACAAATGAAAAATGCTCAAAATCCGAACAAATTACTCAAAATTTTCTTATTACAAATAGTATGAATATTGTGTACTACATACTATTACATTTCGTATCGAGAATTTGCAAGTTCAAAATAGGTTGAAAATACATACAAAGATTGAATCAAAAAAAAATTATCGATAACATTTTGAATATTTATCAACAAATACAGATGTGTTTAAGAGCGAAAAAACCCCATGTTTTGTATGGGGGGAGGGGGGTGTTTGAAGGTTTGACAAGCCGTTTGAAGGAAATGGGTACAAAAATCAAAATTTTTTGATTTTCTCGCGTTGTGTTTGGTAAAATCGCCTCATTCGCAGCAGAATTTTCACTGAATGAAAACGCAAGAGTTTCTCTCGCGAAAAAAACCAAACTCTTTTACATTGTGAACCGGAAGAAAACTAAAATTATTTGCTTGAACGAGTCATGCTTGCATGGTGTATGGCAAAATGGGTTGAAGAATGTTTGACAAGCCGCTTGTGTGGTGTATTTCGCTTTTAACGATTTCACGTTTTGAGGAATTACTCACAAAGTGGTCACACTGATTAGCCGCAGCCCAAGTGAACGCACTGATAAAGTCCATGATTAAACTCTCTCACTCACTCTTGCTCACTTGTCCGCCAAGGCGACAGGTGCATACAGTGGCTCGCACAAGTTGGGATAGTTTTTATTTTAGTACATACTAATATATAAGTAAATACATATGTATATATGTTAGTAAATGCCTAATACCATGTACTAGAGATGCCGCTTTTAAATAGATTAAATCGAAGATCGATTAATCGAGCTCTTCCGACTTGATTTTTTGTCGATTTTTTAGTTTCGACTCGATGAGTAGATCGATCCAAAAAACTCGATAATCGACATTCGATTTTTTCTCAATTTATGAAAGAAAAGTTTAAGGAAATTTTAATTTGACCTTGGTTAAAAAAAAAATAAGGTTGGCACCTTCCATCCTCCGACTTCGGAGAGTAAAGTCTCGTCGAAAAAAATCGTTGATTCGCTGATAAAATGCCACAAATATTAAAAATGCACCGACTAAATGGTATTTTTTTGCTCGGAACTGGTTAAATATTACATCTAGAGTATTTGCACAAAAAATATCCAAAGCGCAAATTGTAACAAAATGATATTGAAAAATGAAAGCATTGCAGTGGCAGTGTATAAGTTAATAATATTTTCGGGTATGCAGTTTTGTAACCCATTCAATTCTAGTGAAGTAGCAAGGCATTTTATTCATATAAAAATTTTGTCGAACATGCTTTGTATGGAAAAAAATGCGCTAGAAATCTGCATACTAAATTTTTTTCTAAAAAAGTAGCTAAGGCATAAAATATAGAAATATAGGATTAGCGAAAACAAAAAATTACTCCTTTTATTAAATTTTCTTTAGGAAACAAAAAATTGTCACAGAAATTTCAAACATGTAAAAATCCGTTAATACTTAAAAAACTGACCAGTTAGCGATTTATTTTTTGACGATTTCTTTCTGTATCGATTATCCTTATTTCGATTCGAATCGATCTGGCATCTCTACTACGTACAGAATTAGGACTTTAATATATGCATGTTATTATATACAAACATAAGTATATACAGAAGTGCTGTACTTTAGTTTGCTAAGTATTTGAAAAATAATGTCTCACTGAAATTAATTACCTTTGTTGTCACATCACTCAATTGACACGATTGAGCACGTACATGTCTACGAACTGAAGAATGAGGTCCTACTTATACAATCCCGACTCCGACATACTTAAAGAGCTACATAAGTAGTCGAAACGAAAACTATGTGGATATTCGGCATAGACGTTTTCTTGTGCGGTATTTAAAGTCACAGATCCAGGGCATCGCATAAATTCAGCCTGGTATAAACGGCGGAGTAATTTAAAATGTAACGTATCGACTCCCCACCACTGTGAGAATACGTGGTGTAAAATCAACACTGATTTCACTGGATGTAGGTACGCAGTGTTTGTACCCGGGTCGGGTTGTTCTACGGCATCATAGCCTGGTAGCCGTGCCTGGGCCTGGCTTCCTTTTTTTACCGATGGACTTCTATCTAAATCTCTTGAATGCGAAAAATCCGCATCAAGGTTAGCCATGGAGTAAACATAGACATACTCTAAATGAACTAGAAAGGAGGCATGCAACAAATTTAGTATGGGTGCCAGGCCACGTTTGTATAGCTGGCTGCTATATGACAAATGAACGGACGATTAAGAGAGGCTCCTTGTTTGGGATCAGTGCCGCTCTCAAAAATATGTAAAACTATTGAACAGGCTAATCGAAGATGATCTGCAGAGCCCATAAGACAGGAGAAGATCCCGTCCATTCTTCCGATCGAAGCGACCAACCACTGCTTCAACATGTAAACAGGCCACTACTGATGGGGACGCATGCCAACAGAACGGGTCTACAGTCGAATAACTGCTGTAGAAGAAATTGAGAGTGTAGAGTATCTACATATGTATGTCACTGCATCGAATTGGCAAGGACCGGTCGACTTACGCTTCATTACTACTTTTTGGAAGGTCTTGCTGAACTCCGTATAGCATTAGAACGGGCTAATGGCGGCCTAAATGTGCCTCCTTCCATCGTTGGATGACGGCAGCCACGATGACCGAACCTAACCTAAGTTGACCGACTGCGTGAATGACTCTTTAACATTTTGTATGATAGCCTATTCATTTACAAAAATGAAGCTTCCAATGAAGAACATCGATGGATTAATTAAAATGGAATGATCAAATCAAATTAAGATTTACTGTATGAAAAATTAGCAGAAAAGAGTGTTACTCATGTGTACATGGCGTAAACTTGTAGGCCCGTCCACAAATTTAATGAAAAGCTGCATTAATTTTATTATATAAAAAATAAATATAGCATATACATAATTAGATTCAAAAATTTATTAAAAAATAGTAAACTGAGAAAAAATTAACCATATCCTGTTTGTGTTAAGCTAAAACACTTATGATTTTATTTGCTTTAAAAAGATACATTTTTGGAAATTTTGTCGCAGGAACACGATTTTGTTCTATACTTCACAGATGTTTTTTTCGTAATTAATGAAAATAGAAAAATAAAATCAAAAAGGTATATGTTGCATCTAATGTCATTCGAACCCGGACCCTACTAGCTAACAAACAGTGTTTCAGTTTGTTAAAAATTATTTTTTCTGTTCAACAGTTTCTAAACGTTAATATCTAAAAACCCAAAAATTACACTATTTAAAGAATAAATGCTACATTTTTCTTAGTGCATAAATAATAGTTTGAGTTTAACTTTTATTTACGGAAACAACTTTGGGACTCACAAATTAGAAAACATCGATTTTCCCTGCACGAACTGCTGACACAAAAAAAAAAATAATAATTAAACTATTGTACGTATACTTTAACTCCACACTATACATTGTCATGGTGTTAGAATGTTAAGAGATATTACGCTCCAAATCCAAAAAAAAAATATAAATATTAAATTGTTCGACAAATATGCTGAGGCCAAAACACTTGTACGCTTGCCGACACAACTACTATACAGTTTAATTGACCAAAATGATCGAATAAATTAAATAACAAAACCGAATACTGCTTGGAATGTAAACATTAAGGGATGTCTACACTTCGGGATATGTATGCACACAAACACATAGCCACACCTGTTAAGGTATACACACTTATATGTATGTACGTAAAGTTGTAAATATGTACGGTGTTACGATGAGTTCTTCTAGCATTCTCGATAAAAGCTCAAGTTTGGCGCTTAAAATACAATCATCGTCCGGCGGGAGAGAGAAATCAGCAGAAAAGTGGAACACAACATTAGTAAATAGATTATATTAACAATAGGCTGTTAGCTAGACATCTAAAATCGTTTTGATGACTTTGGCTCGTGGACAGCGAAAATGAAATATGAAATACACACATTAGGGCGGTCCAAAAATTTATGTGAAAAGTAAAGTCGGGATTGTGCTATTTCGAAAAAAATGTATCTCTGTTTTTTTTTTTTGATATACAAAAATACTTAGAGGTCGCTCAAAACGCTCAAGGTCTTCCATGTATTTTATATGGGGAAAAAACAACTTTTTGTAGAAATGGTATAGAATTCTAAGAAAACAATATTTTTCAATCGGAAAACTCTGTTTCTCTGCACAATACTACCAATAATAATACCCACTTGTTTATTTAACCTTTTTTATAGTAGCTTTATTTTATAGGTCCGCCAAAAACGGCCCAAAAACCCAGAAAATGCAATGGGGACACCAATAAAAAATCTTTAGTATTTAAAAATGGTAAAATAAACAATTGGGTTTATTATTGGAAGTTTCCTGAAGGGAACCAGAGTTTTCCGACCGAAAAATGTTGATTTTCAAGAATTCTATACCATTTCTATGAAAAGCTGTTTTTCCCATATAAAATATGTACATGGAAAAATTTGAGCGCTTTTTTGCGACCTATAAATATTTTTTGATTTAAAATAGGGGTATCCTTTTTTCTGAGTGAGAGCATTAAAATTTCGACTTTACCTTTTTTTTTAGACCACCCTAATGTACAAATGTACCATGCAGTAGATACGTTTGCTTATAAATTAGTAGGCGAATAAATCGTTTTCATACAGTGATCGCCAATGCGCATTTGTGTATGTACATATTTATGTATTTGTCTCAGCTGCTCACTCGCGTTAGAAAATTAGACATTTGTTGCGAGCCGACAAATCATGAATAGGTTGATCGTTGGCGCATGACGCATGATCGCGTGCCATATTCACGTTTATTTGACAAAAACACAACACTCAATGATAAGTTCGCGCGATATGTACTCTAAAAAATTGACGTCAGTCATTACTAAAGAGCCAGAGGAGAAAAAAAAACGAAAAACAAAAAAAAAATATGCATTTAAAAAGATTTCACTTGACCAATAGGAATGCAGCTAAAGTTGTTAGCGACAACATTCATACACAAAAGTCAAGATGCAATCACGAAGCAAAAAGAAAAATGTTTTTAAACAAGATTTTGTATATAAAATTTGGAAAATACAATTTACGTATTTTTTCGCCACTCCCTTTCAATTGTGAGAGTAATGGGTTTTATTGACAACATAGAAACGTTAAATTGTGATTGGCTGACTATGGGCACGATGTGGGTAATCGTTCTCGTACGCATATTGCGGTTTTATGAGTACGAGGCATTTGCATATGCTCATGTATGTAAGTACATTAGAGTGATCCAAAAAAAAAATTTTCCCAACATAGGGTTTGGGGCACCTTCCAAAATTTTTCCTCTTGCCGAATGAAGTGCTGTTACCAAACCTTACGTTTCTATATATAAATTTAGAGGATGCTCATGATGCTCATATTTTACTCGAGAAGTATTGTGTACATAATCATTAATCAAATAATTAGTTAAGTGTCCTAAGAACATTTCAAATTTAAATTATCTAAAAAAATCGCACAAGCTTCTGTTGTCCTGGCAACAGTAGCTTTTTATAAAAATCACCAATATTTTTGCCAGTTTCACAGCGATCTAGTAGCGCATTTCAAGGCCATTGAGCACCCTGTATTGGACATTGAGCGCCCTGTATTGGTTGCAGTACAAAACTGAAAGTTGGTATTACAAATATCAAAAGGAAAAAAACTTAGAGCCAAGTTACACGACGACTTTTCACCCTGCGTTTTTGGCACGTTCTCTTTTAAAAAAGTCTTCGATAATCCTCGTGCATTTACACGATGACTTTTTCTTTGCGCCGTTTCTTGCGTATTTTTGACATTTAAGCGTAAAATCTTCTTTGGTCAAATCTTTCGTCCTCATTTTTAAATCGGAGCGAATCGCGAACTCAAAGCAAAAATACGAAAAAAGTGAACTCGATAAAAGCGAAACGTCAAAAAACCCCTCTATTTCGCTCACCGTGCGTGCTTGCCCACCCCGCTGACTTCGCTACACTTCAAACTCGACACGCATGACTTTCCACCCAGGGTGAAAAGTCATCGTGTAAAAAATTGGCTCTTAGACAGTGCCCCGTTTTCTAGGATGCAAATTTTTTCGCCATACATGAATTGGACCACTCTAATGTACATATGTTCATAAACACGTATACAAAAGTAGGTAAGTAAAGGCTGGTGCGATTAAATATATAAGGGATATTCAGAAAATAGCGTAAGCGTCGTCATGTCATAAAGTCATACAATTTTTATACCTTTCATGAGCAATGAGCATGAAGTGGTGTTATAACTTTGGTCCGATGTTTTTAAGTACTAAAAAAAGAAGAGATAGGCCCATTAAAATGTATACTTAAATGATCAGAACGGTAGCTGAGTCGATTTAGAAAAAAAAGAGAAAATATATATATATANCTTTAACGATGCGTTAATATTTCAGCCTAATAAGTGTCTCAATATTTAGTGAAACAAAATAAAAATGAAACAAGTAAGAGCTGCGCTGTCTTTGGCTATGCCGAAGGCTTCATACCTTTCATGAGCATCTGAAAATTTTACTTTAACAGATTACTGCATTCGAAAAAATTTATATATTTACAGCATGCATGTATAGAGGAGATACATATATAAAAAATCATATCTAAACAATCAGAGGTATGGAATATATACCTTATATAACATCAATCTAAGTGATTTTCACTGCTATGTGATCGGTATGTAAACCGGTAACACAATTTAAGGGGTTTAGGGTTTAGGAGATATGTATATTGCAAAAACTGGTATCTGAACAATCAGTAGTAGAACAGATAAAGCTTATATATATATATAACTAAACCCCTTAAATTGTGTTACCGGTTTACATACCGATCACATAGCAGTGAAAATCACTTAGATTGATGTTATATAAGGTATATATTCCATACCTCTGATTGTTTAGATATGATTTTTTATATATGTATCTCCTCTATACATGCATGCTGTAAATATATAAATTTTTTCGAATGCAGTAATCTGTTAAAGTAAAATTTTCAGATGCTCATGAAAGGTATGAAGCCTTCGGCATAGCCAAAGACAGCGCAGCTCTTACTTGTTTCATTTTTATTTTGTTTCACTAAATATTGAGACACTTATTAGGCTGAAATATTAACGCATCGTTAAAGACTTCAAAAATTACCATTATTTGATACCCAAACCTTAAAAACTTTAAAAAGTACATATTTGCGCTCCGAGCAAAGCCCGGTCAACCTGGTCTAAATATATTTTTGAAGTGTTCTATATTTTGTCAGATTGTTTTGAAAAAGTACTTTAAATAACTTAGAAAATGTTGGCAATCCTAGTTAAGCTACGAATCACTAGCTGTGAAATCATTATAACAGAAAACACTAAAAAGAAGCAAATATTTAATGAACACCTTAGAATTTGACTTATGTATGCATGTGAAAGAATTGAAAAAGAAGAGAATTGTGAACATAAAATAAATATAACGAGCAATTCGGAATTAATGTCATTGCTGTAGTGTTGTTGGATGGCCCTCTTGCGCTAAGGACAAAACCAATTTTTTTTTTTTTCCAAACATAATGTTATTTCTTTTGGCTAGCAAAATATAAACAGAGACCATCGACGAACAAATAAATATGTACATACATACATACATACATACATGCATATAATCACAATAGATGGTAAGACGTGAATCTGCATCTAATTTGCAAAAATTATTTTAAATTCCAGACGGCGAGTAGACATTACGAGTACATATTTTTATAAATATTTGTGTATGTATGCACGAGTGTGTATTTATTGTCCGGCCGAAGCTGGAATTTTGGCCGATCGGAAGCCGAAGCTGAAGCCTAATA
>NW_016168373.1:18561-19419 GCF_001687245.7 Rhagoletis zephyria | reverse complement strand
TTTTTTTTTTGTGTTTCTGTGCAGCCGTCGTCGTCGTCGTCGTTGGTCGACTGTGTGCAATGGCATATTCGCAATCTTAATTAAATACGAACGACTGATGTCATAAAGCGTTTTCAGTGCACAACTCCAGCTTCATTACCACCCCACTGCGCAACACATGCTACCACATGGTACATATGTATGTAAGTAGTGCTGGCTGGCTAGTGGCGGCGGCGGCGGCCAAGTACGAGCACGCACATTAATGCTTCTGGGCACATACTATTTGCCGGAGATTGCACATTTACTATAAGCTACAATGGCGAGCAGTGCGAATGTTGGCAATTTTATTGCTTTTCAACATGCCCGTTGGGCGTGCAGTTGCAGTTGCTGCCCGACTGCTGGCATGAATCAGCTGCCTGCCAACAAAAAAACAAAAATTGCCAAGCATGCCATGCCGGTTGTGCAAGCGACTCACACTGCAAAGCAACTGAACTCGGAGGAACTCCTCGCTACTCTAGCCAACTTCAGCGGATGAATGGATATATCGTTGGTTGGCAGGCAGGCAGGTTTTACAGTCGCTATCAGCTGTATGTTGCCTTGACATGCAATTGCCCGACCGACAATGCTTTGTGCTCTTCTGCCAGGCACCCAACTGACGTCGTCTTTTGACGTTGATGACTACAGCAACAGTTTGTTGTGTTGTCGCACGTCTACTCGATTCGATGCGAAAGTGAGTTTCAGCTAGCCTGCTTACTTTCCGTTCTCTGCTCCCCCCCTACTTCACCATTTCTAGTCAACATATTTTCGTTTGTGACGTGAGTTTGATTTGTGTGTGTTTGGGTTTTCTGCATATTTGGCGCGTTTTTTCGTTTTTTTTTT
>NW_016168373.1:0-18551 GCF_001687245.7 Rhagoletis zephyria | reverse complement strand
TTTTTTTTTTTTTTTTTTTTTTTTTTTTTTTTTTTGTAACATTTCCTATGGTTCAAGTTGAGAACGTGCTTTCAGCGCACTTTTTGGGGTCTATCTGGTTTGCATAATGAACTCTTGCTGTTATTTTTTGTGCAATTCCCTAAGTAGGAGTTGCAAGAATGTCATGTACTTTTCGGGCTCTCGACACTTATGTCACTTTAAAATCTTGCGTGGCAGTTAAGTGGAGTTCTAAAATTTTAACATTAAAAATATTCTTAAAGTGCCTAAAGTACTTTTGTTAGGTTTATCAGTTTTAAGTGTGAGCTCAAATGTGACAATCCAATTAAAAATAGCTTTGAGTTGCGTGTTTTTAAATTTGTAAAAAAAAAATTTAATATGCAGGTACTATAATATAGTACCTCAGTGTTTGACCGTTCTATAGTTATTCTCCTCCTAGTAGCTGCAGTCTCACATAAACCGTCTTCCATGTGGTAACTTAGAATTAGTTGTCTATACATTTCGGCCCTGTTTTAATCAACAATTAACACAGAAACTGCTTGAAAATGGAGCTAATGTCGCTGTCAAATTTCAGTGCTGCCAAGCGTTCATAGAATTTAAGGCAGTCACACACGTATGTATGTATATACATGTGTTNAAAAAAAAAAAATTTTAATATGCAGGTACTATAATATAGTACCTCAGTGTTTGACCGTTCTATAGTTATTCTCCTCCTAGTAGCTGCAGTCTCACATAAACCGTCTTCCATGTGGTAACTTATAATTAGTTGTCTATACATTTCGGCCCTGTTTTAATCAACAATTAACACAGAAACTGCTTGAAAATGGAGCTAATGTCGCTGTCAAATTTCAGTGCTGCCAAGCGTTCATAGAATTTAAGGCAGTCACACACGTATGTATGTACATGTGTTGTTTTCGTGCTTGTCGACGATGATTGAATGAATGATTTTTTTTTTTTTAATATTATTGCCTTACAATTTTATAGCATCATATTAAATAACTATATTTACGCTATTATAACAAGTTTTTAACTAAACCTTACTTCTCTTTTCTTCTTCCAGGTATGTAATTTATATTAACCTCGCTTATCTATGANTATTGCCTTACAATTTTATAGCATCATATTAAATAACTATATTTACGCTATTATAAGAAGTTTTTAACTAAACCTTACTTCTCTTTTCTTCTTCCAGGTATGTAATTTATATTAACCTCGCTTATCTATGTGAAAAGATGCAATATGAAACATTGGTAAGTGCAAATACATCGCTCCCCAGGGATTCATAAAAACTAGTCCGAATTTTCAAATTGAAAAATGGCCAAAAAATCACATTAAAAACAAAGAAAAATATTTTAGAATAGTGAAGAAACTTTTTGTTCGATTTTAGAAAATGTAAACATTTTCGGCTGCAAGTCTTAAAAATACAACAAAGGTCCCAAAAATGCTAAAAATGCTAAAATTGCCCGAAAAATTTAAACACGAAATAAAAACCCGATAGATAAAATACGAATAATGCTAAAAGGGTGCCGGAAAAATCCCGAAAACTAATATATGAAGTATCCGGGATATTCTCGAATAAAATACTCCCCGGTTCTGAAATGATTCGTTCAAAAGTAAAATAAAAAAAATTCGTAAAATAAATAGAAAAAATAAAGTTCAAATTAAAAAAAAAAAAAATCCAGAAGTATTTATTTATTTTTCAGTGTCTAAAAAGCAAAAGTAGGCGGGTATTTCTTGTCCAAAATAATAAAACCAAATTTTTTAAAACTCATGAAGAAATCATATTCCACAACGAGAGCATATTTTAATGGTATCTTTGAAAAAGTGACACGACAAAGTTTTCACTATAGCAAAATCGAAAAAAAAAAACTTTGATACAAATGGGTTAATTTAAGTGTAGATTCCGTGTAATAACCCATTTTCATAGAAAGCTTAACTGCAGCTAAGAGCTCAGGTAAGCTCTAAGAATTTTAACATGAGGGTAAACGGCAAGGTTTATTTATTATTTATTTCTTTTTAATTTCGTTTCCTTTTATTCAGTATGAGCATAAACTACAGGGGTAAGGCTTGGTGAAAATGGACTATGAAATGCGAGGTTAATTTATCTAACTGGAAGAAACTATTTTTTCTATGCTTAACATCTAGTAGAGTGTAGGCGATCTACATTTTTGAAATTTGTTTAGCTTCTCTACGCAATACACAGACAATTTAAAAGGACTGCGGTTTGCGAAAGCTTTATAATCTTATGAAATATGAGAGCGAGAGAGTTACCATTCGAAGTGGGAAATACACTTCCTTAACTGAATGAATGGCGGTAAATATCCGTTTTCAAGTTCGTCCCTTCCTTACTATTTATTTCAAATTCTGTCTTTCTCGTTCAGCAGTTTATTGTCGTCAATACAATTGGTGCTCTGCCTCTTTTTTCTTTTCTACCGTTTTTTTTTTTTTTTGTGCATTGACTGTAGTACGGCGCATTGTAGCTGCTGCTGGTTTATCGCAAAAATATAAAATCTAATCAAATTCGCTTTATTCTGCGTTTGAAATTGCTCGCAGCTATTGCTCTTTGCTCGCGTCCTTTCATTTTCTCGGTTTCTTGCTGGATTGTTGCTCTTCTTAGAGCCTTGGTTGGCTGGCTGGTTGGTTGGCTGGCTGGTTGGTTGGTTGGTTGGTTGGTTGGTTGGTTGTGTTGGTGTTGTTGGTTGTTGGTTGGTTGTCTACCGCCCGTTTATTACTACCATTGCCAACTGCTTTCAATTGCGACAAACGACAAGCAATTCAAAGATTTCAATTTTGATAATTGCTGTCGATTGTTGGCGAGCACAAACACACACACACCGCAGGCAGGCACGCACATTTGTTGCAACACAATCATAGATTCGAACAGCGATTGTGCGCTCTAAAGTTAGCAACGCCGCAAGCCATATTCTGCCAACAAGCAAGATAGCAACAATCGGTAAGTATTCGCTGCTGTTGTTATGACAGTTGCTGCCATTGTGAGTACACTGCGTCGACGTTGTCTTATCGTTTCAGCAATCCCAAGAGGAAAGTAACGAACGAGGAGTGCAGCGAATGCGAAGCAGTTAATTCAATTGAATTTTAATTCAGCTGAATGCTTGCCATACGCCGCCGGTGCTCCTTTGCCTTGGACTTGGTTAGTGGTTGGCGCAACTGTTCCTCCTCCTTCCCAACAAGTCACACTTTCTTGATTCCTCGTTGTTATGAAACTCTTTTCTTTTGTTTTTTTTTTTTTGCTTGCGGCTTTTACTAATTGCCGTTATGCTGCACCCTCGCTCGTTTATTTTTACTTTATATTTTGTATTTAAAACTTCACCTTCAAGCCTTCTACTTAAATATATCTACTTACGAACGCTTCTGCCTTCATAATCACTTGCCACCTTTGGATTGCCTCTCCTTGCTTCCGTTTTGACGCCTGTCAACATTCCTGCAGAGCGCTTGCATTTTATGCGGTACGCGTTTTTGTGCCACTGGGGAGGCGGGGACACTTTCGCTTGTTGTAGTGCCACTCCTGCCGCTCCTCTTAACTCTGATGACTGGCCGACTGAGTGACTGACTGCCTCTCGTAGTTAATCCAAGAGGAGTTACCCGCTTATCAACCATTCATTGCATTGCTTCCATTTCTCACGTTGACTTGTTTCCTTGCTTTTTTAACTCCCCATCTTCTTTTTATTTGCCTCTGTCGCAATTTATGATATTTTACTGCTGCGCCGCCGTTTTAATCCGCACGACAACCGACATGACAGCAGCGGCGACAACAACTCCCAACCAACATTGCCGGAGTCGTAAAGCAATTTCCTTTCTTTTTTTTACGCACTCAGCCAAGAGTCGAGTTTTTACGACATTTATTTTTGGCGGTCGTATTCGTTTTATGCTTTTGATAATTCTACTGCAAAAGGAGAAAAAAAAAT
Source organism: Rhagoletis zephyria (assembly GCF_001687245.7). Taxonomy (NCBI): domain Eukaryota; kingdom Metazoa; phylum Arthropoda; class Insecta; order Diptera; family Tephritidae; genus Rhagoletis; species Rhagoletis zephyria. The sequence goes on along the minus strand of NW_016168373.1, from coordinate 14,628 downwards.
GGCAACTAAATGTACGAAATTTCAGACTCAAATTATATTTTTGTGTATTTTGCATTGTTCTCATTTATGGTTGGGCCCTCGCCTTGAACCGAGGAAGTTAATTCAAAACAATTTGTGTTTGTGTAGCCTTGCGTGTGCTGCTCATTTAGAGATGCATGAAATTTCGTAGAAATATTCATTGTGCGTGGAATATTGTAATGAAATTTTTTTCAGGAATTCTGGTAGAGTTCAGCGAGTTGTTGAAAGAAAATAACACATCATCAATCCAATAAACGAAACACGAAAGCATCTACGTACAATATCCATAGTCTGTCTCAAATATGTAATAGGCTCCAATATATTAGAAGGTGGTGATAAACATACTAGTAATCTGCGAGCAACTTCAAGTTAGTACTTTTGTATGGTGAAGTCAGTTGTTCGCCAAAGCTCTCATCGTTGGTAATTTCAACTATAAAATCCTGAGATGTGGCACCGCTTAATCTCTGAATATGGAGTTGTCGGCGTAGAGAAAAGTACCCCTTCATCTTTTAAGTTCCAGCAATTGAAATATGCGGTGCCAGCTGAGCCCCCCAGGTACGACAAATTAGATTTGGAAATCCAGGCTTTTGTAAAGCTTTCTGAGCTTTACATAGTCTCCAATTTGTCATTTTTTAGTCTCCAATTTTCAGCGATTTGGAAACTGATCGTTTGCGACATTTGTGCTCGCTAGCAGTAAACTTTTTTTCAATTCAGTACAGTGAAGAAAAAAAACACTAAACCATTTGTAATCAATTCCTACATACATACATTTAAGTTATCTCTAAAACGGGAGGATTCAGGATTTTAGTACTTGTATTGGGAATCCTAGGGGAGTATTGCTATAAAGAAAACCAAACTCTAGAACACTAAAGTTGTCTACGAACACGGTCTGAGATAAATTAAGGCGATCGGATTGGGCTTCAATGATTGTCTATCAACCTGGTAACACTATGGATGCCTTCGTTCTGTGTAAGACCTCTCAGGTCCCCAACATTGCAGACCCACCTGCCTACATAGCAGAAAAAATACGCATGTATGTAGACATATACATAAATAAACGAATGTGATTGCATTTTAAATTTAGTGCAAAAAAGCGATAAGAGCCAACCACAAAATGTGTAAAGCAATGCGACTCAACGCAGTTGTGAGTCGTGACCATCAAAACCGCCCATCAATTAGCGAAACGAGCGTTTTTATGCGCAGCGCCATCGCCAGTAGCCACAATAGTGGAGAGTATCATTGGCTGTTTGGCTGTTGGAATTTCGAGTAATTGATAGTGTGCGGGAATAACTATTGGCGTTTTTTTTTTTATTTTTTTTTCATATTTTCCTAAGAAAACTGCGCTATTTTGGTATACATATGTATATAGTATTGGCCAATACAATAGCCCCCCCATTTAAAAGTGATATTTTTTGCCACTCATGTTTATTAAACTGTTTTTAGGAATTTTCAATTAAACTAAAATTCATTCTCTAACAAAACCTATATAAATCCAAGTTTAAAACTTTGTAGAAAATTACAAAAAAAAAAATCCAACAAATTTCAAACTTTTTTCTCAGCAGTGTTAGAATTTTTTTTTTAGTACTATAGCCTATGCAATTTTAGTCGGAAAATGTGCAAGTTTCGAACGGGTAAAACTTACCGTTTTAGAATATTATTCAACAAAGTTGTTTCGGGTTTCTTCCATATAAAAAAAGGGGTTTATTCGTTAATTGGAAGCAAATGCGGCAAAAAAAAATCGAAAAAATCAACGGCCATTTTTCATGTCTTCCTTGATTAAAAATTTAAACTTTAATTTTTGCCTTTTTTGACCATATTGCCGTTTTCTGCCTTTCTGAATGTTTCGCCTTTTTAAATTTATCTCTTCATAGAAGTTCGCTATATTGTACAAACCGTGTGACTACAAACAAATTTTCGTCCCATTTTTATTTCTATTTTTTCATTTTTTACCAACAGCCCGCATGTACAAATCTGTACAAAAGTACCAACCGTGTGACGCTGAATTCAAAAATCAACAAAATTTTGTAAAAATTTTTATGGATCTTTTAATCAGATTTCCTAGAAACATTCTGAGTATATAGTTTTGAAGCCCATTAAATTCTAGTTTGAAATGGCAAAAAATGTTTGGTTGATTTTTTAGACTTAAAGAAAGCTCGAAATTTTTACGAAAGTTTTTTAATATTGCAAAAAGTTGGAAACTTCGATTTACACGGGTTTTGTTAAATTAAATAACAAAAATAATATGTTAAAACTTGGCAAAAAGTGGTGCGGATATAATTTTTTGACCGCTATATGTATTTTTTTATATATTTAATTGGACATACATATACACATTTACATTGTACTAAAGGTATGTGTATAACAAAATTAAAAAACAAATGCCTTTTTTTAGTTTTTTAAAGCTCATTTTGCCCTTTTCAAGTTTTGAGGGCCTTAAAATCCGAACCCTGGTCATAATGTTATCAAAAACAAAAAATAATAAAAAAACGCATATTTAAAAAAAAATATCAATAAAAAAAATCATAAAATAACGGTTAAATTTCATCGAAAAAATTTTTGATTGAGTTTTCTTATAAAGACCATAACCGTTATTACGTATTTGATACACGCTAGACAGCAGTTTGGAAATCAAAATGGCATAACTACATATTTCAGTTTGTTTTTACTACTTTCATTTATTGCCTCTCATGGAAAGAAAATTATAGATTAATCATTAATGAACAAATAATTTAATGAAGGGTCCCGAAAAGTTTTCCAATTCTGAGAATGCTGTTTCCTTTACACACTGCCTAATACATAAGTCGATGTTACATCCTCGCTAACGACGAATCCTTTACGCATAATTATCTAAATTGTATGTACGGCGCGAGTCATGCACCAAGTAAGAAGCAATCATTGAAAAAAGGGGCCACCCACGCAACAGAGCATCACGGCGTCAAGTTGCTTGAATAGTGGTGCTCTGCTGGCATTCCTTAGCAACACTCGCTATCCTATCTATGTATCACTACCACTGCCAGCAGTGCCACCATCATCGCGCCACACTTCAACGAAGCAACTCGCAAATCAATGAACAGCGCCAAGTAAATTCCAGCTGAATACTCAAACAAGCATTTCAAGTGTTTTTGCTTTTTTTATTTTTATGTTTTTTTTTTTCGTTCGTTCGTTTTATGTTGTGTGGTTGTTGACGCAGCTGCTGATGCTTTTGTTATGCATATAGTCGTCGTCGTCGTCGTCGTCGTCGTCGCATGCACTTAAAAACTATTCGATATACTCGTCAGATGGCTTTGAAAATTCAGATGACAGCGCGCGCGAATAACTTTTGCTTTTTATGTTGCTAGTTTTTCGTCGTAGTTTGTTGTTCATTGCTGGTTGCTTGCTTGCTTGTTTTTTTTTATGCTGCTTTCACAGAGGCAACATTGTTACACGAGCTGCTTTGTTGTTGGGGAGTTGCTTGGCGTTTTAGCGTTTTGGCTCGGCAGCATATGTTGTTTACATGCGAATGGATTTGTGTGTGCGTGTGTGTGTTCGTGCTTGATGTCTGTTCCATAGAGTATCAGCATCGACATAGCCATCGTCGTCGTCATCATCATCATCATCATCAACTCCAGCAAGAGCGCGACAGTAGCTCAGTACTACTTAGTAATGGCACAGCAGTAACACAACATAACTGCGATGTGTTACTTAGTTCGCATTGCTGGCAGTTGCAGTTGCAACAGTGTTACAAATGATGCGCAGTTTTTTTTTTCATTCATTCGTTGTTGTTGTTGGTCACACTATCGTGCCGGCATGCCATTGAGCTATCAAAAGTTGCTGCTACTCATTTTTCTTTCCTTCCTGCCATTCTTTGTTAGTCTCATTTGAGTCGTTAGAAATTTTTACTTTTTTTCGCAGTGCATCTTTTTCGATATTGTATGCGACCATGTTGTTTGAATGCTAAGTCTTGAGGTTGTTTGAATAGTCGCGTTTGATGTTTTCTCGTTGCATTCATATTTGTGGTGGCATGAGATGTTTATATACTTACATGTCGACGGCTGAGTTGTAGATCGATTTATCTTGACAACCGGTTCAAAAGCGCCCTTTCACAACTGAAATTGTACTGAAATAGGGCGTTTTCGAATCCGCAGCTGAGATAGGGCATTCTTCAATTAAATTGCGTTATTGAAAAGTTTTCCGAGTTAGGGCGTTTTCGAACTGGCTACCGAGATAGGTCGATCTTCCACTCAGCGGTCGATATATTGTAGCTGTTGTTGAAGCGGCAATGCTAAACACTTCCAAGTTCGAGTAAAGAGTAGTACATAGTATGTATATCAATCGCTCTTGTCAAGCACAACTAACTATAGGTCCAGGAAACATACAGTTTCAGTTTCGAAAGTGTGGAATCAAAGGTAAGGAAGGAGTGGATACTTGGGTGTCATCTTGGATCTGGAAACTGATCTGGCAACGCAACGTAGAGGAGCGAGCCAAAAACGGTTATAGGCAAGAAATGTGGCCTCAAACCCCACATATTTCACTGGATTTACACAGCAGTGGTCCGTCCTATATTACTTTACGGCGCCAAGGTCTGGTGGGCATAACTAGATAAATCGCTAACAAATTCTAAGCTTACAAGGTTCAAACGGCGGCATGTATGCTAATCACAGGTACGCTGCCATCCACACCCACAAAAGCTATGGGAACATTGCTAAACTATGGGAAGCTAAAGTCGAGCTACAATGCAGTAAGAATAAATGCTCGCTTCGTATCCCTTCGAGGAAGGACTGGGAGGACGACTCGGTNGACTCCACAGTCATCTACACGGATGGCTCCATACTAAATCTAAGAGTAGGGAGTGGGATACACTCCAGGGACCTCTCACTAGATCTCTCCTTTAGGAATCTTCTCTTAACCTGCCTTCAGTAATTATATACACCGATAGCCAAGCAACTATCAAGTCACTGGATTTTTGCAAGCTCTCGTTTATATGTAACTGCAATAGAATGTAGGAAAGTCCTGAAAAGGTGTTTGCACGAGGCGATTTTGCGTTCAACTCACGCAGGGTTGCACTAAAAAAAAGTTGAATGGCTAAATGTTGGCTGGCGACCAACTTTGTTGAAAGCGATTAGTTGAAAGGCCGCTCAACCAAAAGTAGAATGCAAAGTAGAACAATGCAAACGCCTTTTTGTGGCGAATATTTTGAAATTTTTTTATATTTTGATAGTTTCAGCCATTCAATTTTATTTTTCATGCAACCCTGCGTGAGTTGAACGCAAAAGTTGCCTGAAAAATCGCCTCGTGCGAAAGCCCTATTAACAATCTACCTTCAACATCTTACTGCGAGGAAGGGAACAACCCTGCCTGACATCAACTCCTCTCATGCAGCGGGCATACCCCATATCTACCTGTAAGACATGGATGAGGACATACTTCGTTGAGAAGGCAAACAAAAGATAGTCGGAAGAACCCTCGACAAGAAAAGATCTATACTAAGACTGGTCACCAGCCATCATTACGTCTGTCTCGCCAATCTAAGTGAAGCTCTCGCGCTTTCTGAACCTAACGAAGTGGTTTCACTTTTAAGTGAACGGACGGGTTCGAATTCGAGCTCTCAATTGGTATCACAACGGGGTCACCGCTGGGTCTAAGTGCGCCTCTCTGCTACGTGGTACACATTTCGCATTAATAGCTTTTACTTGCATGGGTCATCCAAGTCATTTGCTTCATTTGTATTCCTAAAGTTGCCATTGCACCCACGGTAATTGAAAGAGCGCTGATATACCATTGCAAAACCACACTTCAGTCTTGCCGATTGACAAATGTGAATAGTGAAATTATTGAAGTGTCATTTGCTGCTTTTACTGGAGGCATAGTCTACTCCCCACAGCAACTTCGAATGCTGATGCATACGTTCAACTACCTACATGCCGACAATGTTTTCAGGCAATCAGCTCGTTAGCTAGCATACTTGCTTTTGGATCCAGATTTTTCGCGCGCATTTTTTCTTACATTGCAAGCGCGTGTAACTTGAGAGCATGAGCTACATTTGTGCGCACGGCTGCCAATGTTGGTGGCTTACATACATACATACATATCTAGTCACAGACACGTTGTTTGTTGCCGGTTTTTCTACAAGTAAACATGGCGTAGCATAAGTTTTGTACTGCACTTTGTTTTTCTTTCTTTTTTAATCCCAATTCACTTTGCTAAGTAACTATTCAACAAACTCACGTTTGTCCTCTTCACAATTTCTCGCTGTTTCAAAGTTACTCGTTGTGCGTTTTTCAACTTAAACGCCACATTGTAGCAATTCAGCTGCACTTTGTTCCGCCACCCCACTTTGTCAGCGAACCCAGCTGCTGTATTTTATTTGTTCGCTGTTGTAACTGACATTTTTTCTCTGGTTGTATTAATTTTATCGTTTTTTCCTTTAATTTATGTTGTTTTATTGTTGTTTTTGGCTTGCCTTGTTCAACTTGAGGTCGGTTCATTTCATTTTACTTTAACGTTCAGCTCAGTTCAGTGCAGTCGAGTGCGAATGCGAAATGTGCGCGCCACCATCGCCACTCACGTATTACGTGGTCCACCCCACTCGCCTCAGTCCATTGCCGGCCAACATGCCGCCCACCGCACCGCTTGCCACCACCAGTCGTCGATGCTTGTTTGCCAAGTGTGCCAACGATGCTGTCGTTTTTCATTTGCCGCCACAACTGTTTGCGCCGCTGCCCCTCTATGCCCTTGTACACCAACACTTTGATCATCAACACGACGACGACGACTACGGCAACGGCGACAAGAATTCATTTGAATTGTATGTATGTATATCGCCTGGTATGTAGATACGTGTGCTTATGCTTATGCGCGTGTGTGTGCTTTTTGTTGGTGTTTTCGCTTCGACTCATTTAATGCGACTCGTTCGTTCACTGCGCTGTGTGCTGTGTGCACGTCGTAAAGTCGCTCCCCGAATCCCCAATACTGCTGATTCGATGCCATCTCCTCGCCACTTGTCCCCCGTATCTATGCTACGGCAGCATGTAGTCATCATCATCAGCCGCAGCAAGCACACCATCGGCTGCTAAGTCAGTATAAGTTCGCGTCAGTTTCAGTGCCGTTGCGATTATTGCCGCCTTGCCTGTTATTTAGTTGTTGTAGTCGGTGTTGTTGTGGCCGCCGTTGATTGCTGCTGCTGACTGTGCTAGTGCTAGTGCTCTGACACAACGGAGTGCTTTGTCTATCTACCTACCGACCGAGCGACGTGCACGACCGTTGTATTCAGTGAGCTAAGCTAGTCAGCCAGAGCCAACGCTCCATCCATCCAACCAGCTCTTACGTTTTTCTGGCGTGCCAATTCGCATTCACATTCCGAGTTTCGGTCGCAAAAATCGCTTGCCTCCCGTACACCAGCTGCAACAACAGCAACAGCCACTGGCGGCGGCGGTAGTAGCTGCGTCAATGGCAGCCCCACCAGTCAGCAGTCATTGTAGTCATCGTCAGCAATAAGCAGCAGCGAGCGGCCCCAACAGCAGCAGTTAGTCAGAGCCGCCAGCCAGTGAGCCAACTCTCAGCCCGTCAGGCAAACAACCAACAACTTTGTGTGCGCACCAGCAAACGAATGACGAGCAAAAAGCAAGCACACCAACAACACAATTGAGGGGAAAATAAACGAACCGACTGAAATGTCCCAGCAAAATGTGTGAATGAGCACAACACAACGACGACGACGGCACAGTGTTGGGGGAAATAAAGGTTTTCGTTCAGTACGGAATCCTTACAAAAATTGTACTTTACGATTGTAAATTGTATTGACTGTTTAACATATATGTAAATATGTACATACATATTCATATCTCCTTCAAGACCAATGATTTGATGGTATTTACTCTCTCAGGACAGATGTTGCCTATAGTCAAATCGAAATTTTGGTTCATAAATCTCATTGGGCCCTGTCAATATTTATCACGTTATTTGGATCGCGATCCATATTGGTGGATTGAGGGATCGCGGACGAATGCTACATGTTCAATGTTTATCGCGTCAGTATTTGCGTAGTTTCGGTGCTGCCCAAGAAAATATTTTTATTTTTTACGAATAATTATAGATAATGCATTCCAAAAATTCTTTTAAAATTGGCTTGGAATGTTTTAATCATCGAGAGCGAATTGAAGTCGGTTAAAAATAAAGAAACAAAAATAAAAATATTTAAGAAAATATTAAATAAAAAAAATATATATATATATATATATGTATATATATATATATTCTTTTACCCGACGATTCGAACAACGGATCTCTCGAATGGTACGCTTCGTTTCGTTAATGTTCAAACGAAATAAATCATCAATCGATAACATTGAAACAAAATAAATCAACGAAAAGTTAATCATTTCCGGCTCAATCTTAACACCTAGCGCCTAAATGCTTGCTACAGCTTCAGCGTTATCAATTGGATTTCTTTTTGTTAAAAACCAAAATAGAATTATTTTGAAAATTACCTTAAAAATTTTTACAAGCAATTTGTTTTTTTTTTTTTTTAGAAAACCCCCAAATACCTACTTCCATTGAAATCTGTCAAATACATATGGAGTAAATATCTTTATTGTCCTATATTCTCGATGTGTCCCTATGCGCGCCTCTCAGCAGCCAATAGCAAACCTCCGAGTGTTATTCAGCCATGAAAAATAGCTTCTCATAAAAATACAATCGCCGTTCGGAGTCTTAGTAAAACTGTAGGTCGCTCCCCTCTCTGTAACAACATCAGGGCGTACGCCACCAGTCGGAGGAGAAGCTCGACCAAACACTAACTCATGTGTAAGCGCCAATCTTTTAAAGCTGATGAATTTGTTATTTTCCGACGCAATTTTCTTAGAAAAATAATTTTTCTCATATAGGTTTATTTTGTCAATTGCAACTTTAAAAGCACCATAACAATTACTTTGTTAATGTGAATTGCATTAAACTGGCAAATAGTTTCTAGTAAAAATTTATCCAGTAAAACTCGCAAGTTCAGCTGTCATTTTTGCTCTCAATTTCTTCCCCTATTTCGCTGGTTTTTTGCAAGTTTTTACGTACGAAAACGCCATGCAGTAAAATTATTACTGGATTTTACTGGATAGTGCGTACGAAAATAGGCCTTTTGTGACAAAAAGAGTCAGTCACTAATCTAGTCTCAAATTTAGCGACTTGAGATGAGAATGACTTATTGAGCACCAGCATAATGCATTAAGGTCATCACGAAATTGTACTTAAAAGTTTTGCGTTGTAGGAAAGTATATTGGAAAGAAATTGTATCAAAAACGTACAATTGTACCAAAAATGCCAACACTGCAACGGCACCGAATGGTTAGTTGGTTGGTCGGACAGGCGGTTGTTTAGTGGGTCGCTTGGTGTGCTCGTAAACCGGCGAGTCGGAGAGTCAAGCCAGCCAGGCAATAAGCTGGTAGTTCGTTGTGAGTTGGCGCTGGCTGGCTGATGATTTAAGTTGAGTGCCGAGCATCTAGTATATATAGTATATATAGTATATATATATATATATATATAAAACTGCTGTGCTATGGCTGTTGTATGCGAACGAACGAACGTACGTATCTACTCATAGCAGCGATTTCGAGCATTATTTGCGCTACATGCCATTCCGTGCCGAGACTCGCTTCGCCCGTTTCGCCCATTTGCTCTTTACTTTCAACAATTCATTCGTTCGTTCGCTTTGGTGTTCTGTGCCATGGTTGTTTGCTGTGGTGGCTAGCTAGCTGGCTGGCTCCCCTACTTCTGGCTTCGTGCTTTGGATTGTGTTTGCCTGGCGCGTATTGTGGCTTCTACTTTAGATGCTTCCCGCACATAAAATTCAATTCAATTCTAAGCGTTAAAGAAACTTTCTTAATGCTTTGTTGGGTATGCGCACTCAGGAAAAGCTTCTTTGGTTAAATATGCAATGGCAGAAATTTCAATTCATTCTTGCTTTTTGCGATTCCAAAGGGATAGGGACGCGCTTAGATGAGATTAGGAAAACATATGGACGATAATAAACAAGATCAAAGAAAGGAGAAAACATGTCATACGAATGTTGATCTACACAAAAAAAAAAAAAAAATTACATACGAAAGGGCCCGGTAGAAATGGATATCAACCTACATTGGTGTCTTTACTTTCTTCACAGCGTGGATTTAAAGGATATGAAATGCTTCTTCTTCGAACTATTTCGGATTTTTTAAAGATTTGTATCGTAGTTTGACATCACACGAGCTCGAGCACGAGTAATTCCAGCTCCAATGCTTGCTTTATTCGCTAGTCCTACCTTAAAGTTCCTATCGAAGTTAGTGATTCCGCAAATGTCATCTCTTGGGAGTTGGGTCAGGGGGCAGTTGAGTCCTGAGAGATTCCATATTTAAGGATGATATCACTTTTCCTCTTCCAAATGAATGTCCGAGGGTTACAGCCCCAAAATTTCCCTGCAAAGCGTTTGCATACATACCATTAGTGCTCTTGTGGCTATGGATGTCGCCACATCGACGCACTTCTTCTGTGAGAATTTTAAGTCGAGCGTGATGTCCAAAAATCTCACTTAGACCAGCCGGCTTCGGTACCATCGAAACCTTTAGTTCTCATTTCCGAGAGGGTTCTTCTCTACTATAGTGACCGCTTTTGCCGGGTTAATGTTAAGAACTTTATCCACAAGCTATTTCTTCGTTACCTTTAGTGTCCTCTAGATTATATCACTGAAAGGTTTTTCTATCCACCTATGAAGGGTACCTGTGCGCCTGTTTTTTCTAGCGCCTGACATACCGCTTCATGGGAGCCGTTGTCGAAGGTTCCTTCTACATCGAGGAAGGCGCAGAAAACCACTTCCCCGGAGTCAAACGCACTTTGGACTGCTGTAGTTAGCTGATATAGGGCTGTCTTCGTGGATCTTCCGGCCCTGTGCGCGTGTTGGCTACAATGTAGCGGGCTAACTTTCAGGGTGTTTAACCTGATGCGAATAATCAGCATCTTCGACATCTGTTCAGGGAATAAGAATCGAGCAATAGCTTTATGTAATTTCAAAAGAGTGGTCCAACGACTACGTAAAAATTTGTCAGCCATCTATTTCTAGACTCCAAACCAGTTGATAGCCGGTAGTTGACATCAAAATCTGGACATAAGGAAATGCACCCCATTTGCTTACCAACTGAAGTCTTTATGGTGCTATGCATTTAAATTAGTTATGCCCCTAGACAGGTCAAACTTAAGTCCATTGTTATGCTCGATATGTTTTGCCTCCTCCGAGTGTCCTTTGTGATCCTTTCGCAGCTGTAAGAAAATCTACACTAACCCTCTCTGCATTCAGTTTTCTTTTCTTGCTGACTTTTCCTTTTACTTCTCTTCTCTCGAATTTTCAGCCGCTATGTGTCAGCTTTAGTCCGCTATCTTGGTCATTCTTCAAGACAATACGTATGCAGTTGATATCCTTGCTCAACATGTATAATCTTTTTTTTTTGTGATTTTTTCTCAAGCTTTACCAACATTTAATTCGATTTTTATTATATCTTCACGCTCGAAGCATCCAAAAGAAAGTTTTCACAATTCGAAACCATTGCAAGGAGCAAGAAAGGATACGTACTAAAAGTATATGTACTTATGTACAACAAATGTACATACATACATATATGTATAAAAATGTAGTCCCACGGTTTTAGAGCTTCAGACAATTTGCGCCCTGCTTGCCACATCACAAAGTTTGCTCAGCGCCACAGAAACATAAAAAGCGAAAACTCGCCGCAAAAAGTTGCTGGTTTCTTACCGCTGCTGCTGTTTTGGTTCCTGTTGCTGGCATCACCAAGCACCAAGCACCAAGCACCAGAGCTGTTTAAGCATTCCACCATCACGAGTAGCTGCTGGCGGATTGTTGGCTTTAGTTGCGTCATGTGTTTGCATGTGTGTGTGCGTATGTATGTAAGTATTGAGTGGCGTGAAATGGATGAAATAACAGTTCAGAAGTGTTGCACAAAGTTGGATGGCGTCGGCGGCAACAAAGTTGCTGCTACTACTCCTGCTCTTGCTGTATATTGGTGGGTGGGACAGCAGCGCTTGAAAGTTGGCAGGAGGTAGGAGGTATTGTAGATAGCAGCAGGGCGGGCACTCAAATATATAACTTTTTCACTATTTGCCGGCAAATGTTGCCGCAACACGACATCCGCTGCTGGTATGGTTTTTTGTATATAATTTTCTTAATCTCTCCACCCTCTTCTCTAATGAATTATGCTTTTCGCTATTCGCTACGCTTGGCTTTCGATGTCTGGTTTTGCTTTTGGCTCTAGACTTGATTCTGTGCGAATGTTTTACAAGAGTTCTGTTTATCTTTTTCTCTTATTGTTAGTCTTACACTCGGCTTTTGTTGGATTGCCGCGATTTTTTTTTTCGTGCATACATCATACATATTTACATACACATGCATGTCGGCGTAAGATATTTTTCACAACTTAATTGTGCTTGTGCTCGCAACTGGAAAATAAAATAAAAAAATAAAAAATAGATAACAATAAAAGTGGTTAAAATAATACAAAAATATTCAGTCAGTATTTCAAAATTGTTCACTAAGCCGGATAATGATTGATATCTTTATACTTTTACATATTGTCAGTTGAGCAGAAGATCGCCCTATCTCGGTTGCCGCTTCGAAAACTCCACGTCTCAATATAAATTCAATATATGACGAGATGGGACTGGGATGATATGATGAGATGGGACTGGTACGTTTTTAAGTCTTTTGCTTAGATGAGGATTCTTCAACCCAATTCTGAAAAAGTGCGTTTTTCAACTCGCCAAATTTACAAGGTTTACTTATAGCGTAACTCCAAGGGTGTTAACCTTTCTAGGGTTCAAAAGGAGAGATTTACATGAGTGGAAATAATTTCGCATGATCAATTTGAGAAAAAGTTAGCTTTTCACCTGCTGTTGTGAACGTGAAAATCATGCCTTATAAAGGTTTTTGCAATGACGGCGGCCAGAGGGAGGGAGGTATCAACGAAAATCTTTGTTTTTTTTATTTGAAATTTATTAATTTATATCGTGTCTCCAGACTGGTATTTTATAGTTATAGTTTTTTTTTATCGGACTTTACGATCGAACAACGCCTTAAAATTACTAAATACTTCTGCCAAAAATGGTGACCAGGTATCGCTCTGTTGTGCGAAAAATTCCGAGGACGCGCCACTTCTAGATTCGCCGATGTTGCATGGCCCCCAAAATTCTGCGAGTTAAAGCCATCGGATTTCCTTTTGAGGGGCAATGCGCTAGACCCCGAACAATGCCACAACTTTGCAGTAAATCGAGGACGAGATACGCCAGATTATGGCCGAGTTATGGTCGAAATTGTGTAAAAAGTCGTGTAGAATTGCCTTAAAAGTACTTCGATAGTTTACTATTTAATTGCTGAACTCTTTAAATTTAGCGCCCAAGTATTAAACTATTCTAAAATAATGAGAGCGCACAGTACCATGCCAGGCTACTATAAAATATTTTATACAATTTATTAAATAAATTTTTTTTTTTTTAGCAGCAAAAAAATAAAAATAATTTCCTCTTTGCAGCTGCTTTCACCATTCCTCTGTTGGTTCATTGATTTCTTTTACCAGCAGCAATTTCTAACATCCGGGGCAACAAAAACATTAAATTAAATTTGATATCCTCTTCATTTGCCCCACAACGGCTTACTAGAAGCTCTATAGCATTATAACAATTTTCTTTATTTTCCACTACTTACTGCTTACTTGTGCTCCGTTGCAGCGAAAGGTGCAAATAAACACTTTCTGTTACATCCTTCTTTCACTAGCTACCAGTAGCTGTCTAAGCAGAGGGTTTTCCTTAGATGAACNCCACTGACACTTCCGTCGTGCCAACCTATTGAGTAAAGTACCGGCATCTATGTATGTACTACGGCTGCACTTGACTGACTGCATAAGTGTTTGCATTGTTATTGCTTTTGTTGTCAGCACTCGTCGCTCGTTGGCTTCGTTTTCTTTGTTTGTTTGCTATAGTGTTTGTTGGCGCGAAATTGTGCTGTAGGTGCTAATAATAGCCTTCGGAGTAGGACAACAACAGCTGAACAGTTGAAATTTCTCGCTCTTGTTTTGCTGCGCTGACCATTATTGTTAAGTGCTTGGCAGCGCAAAATCAGAAAGCTTGGTGAGGTGAAATGGGTTGAAAATTATGCGCCCGATAAGGCGTTGGTGTTTAGCGCTGCTGCTGCTGCCGCTGCTGCTGTTGCTGCGTCTGTGAAAGTGCTGGCTTAATGTACGCGACACAACAACAACAATGCCACATGCTGTGACTACTCGAAAGTGGCATTTGTGGCATGCATCACTGCCATGCTATATATATAAAAAAAAAAATCTTGCATGCATGCTGCAGCGATAGCCACCACTACACAAGCTTGTAAGGCCATAATTGTTGTACTCGATTGTTTTCGTCCTTTTTTTTTGTTTTTACTTCTTCCGTTTTTCAATATTACTTGCTCGCCAACTATGGCAAACATTTTTGCAATTGATTTCCTTTGTTGCTGTCGTGTCTGTCTTTGTTGGCAGTTCATTTTTATTTTTGCCATACAATCGACCGACACTCCACTGCATTAATTTGTGGCAGCATTGAGCATATGCTGTTGGCACT
>NW_016168372.1:0-19418 GCF_001687245.7 Rhagoletis zephyria | reverse complement strand
ACACCGGGCGTATGAGCGATGAAGCGCTGACGGGGCATTGCATGGCTATGCTGGCCGATGGTTTTGAGGAGATTTGCAGTACGCTGATTTACACATTTTATTATGTGAGTTAAATGCGAGGAATAGAAGAAGAAAAACACCAATAATTCACATTCACTTTCAGTTGGCAAAAGAGCCGCGCGTGCAAGCTAAACTGCGCGTCGAATTGTTGCAAGCGCAGCGGCATGAAAATTGCACCGAATTCTCTTTTGACGCTTTGATGTCACTCAGCTATCTCGATCATTGCATTTTTGGTGAGATTATGATCCATCTCTTTACCGCCCTATTCAAATTCATTTTACGCTTTCGTTAAAATTTCAACATAGAAACCCTGCGCCTGAGTCCCACAGTACCTTATTGTCGGCGCATTTGCACCACTGCTAATGTGGTGCAGCTCTCGAAGCGCAAGTCCGTGCAAGTCGATGATGGCATGGTGCTCTGTGTACCGGTATATTCATACCATCACGATCCCTTTATCTTCTGTGAGCCAAATTCATTTATACCAGAACGTTTCGAAAATGTTGCGCCGAAGGAGTTGATGGAGCGAGGAGTTTTTCTTCCATTCGGCGCTGGACCGAGAAGTTGTTTAGGTAATTTCCGTATATGTATGTATGCGCGTATTCTTTAGCATTTTTTATGTGAAAGCTTTTTAGTTTTAGTAGTCTAAAATTTTACTTTTGATCACATCTGCGTATAATGAAATGCGAAACGATTCCAAATACGGTAAAAAAAAACAATCGAAAAACGATATTGAATTGCTTTGCCATCGCTTTAAGCTTCTTTAACAGCTATCATTAAATGTACATATATCGATATACGATTCAGGAATATATCGACTAGTGTTTCTAAAAAGAAACGATTAATTTAAAGAAAAGTTTATTTATAAATAAAATACAATAAAAAAATAAAATCGATGTATACTAGCCAAAAATAATCGATATCGGTTATAACACATATCGACAAACAAGTTTTTACTTTATCGAAATGTGTGTAATGATGGTAACAGCGAATAATTTAGCGACAGACCTACCGATAATTATACATATAAAAAAATCTATAGATCGACACCTTTTCAAAATACTGAATTTTTTAAAATAATGTTTTGAGGTGAATTTAAAGATAAATAAATGGTTAAATTTATGACAAAGTCGATTAATGCACGCTTTCTAATATTAGTTGGTATTGCAATCGTGATATCGATAAATGCACGTAAATTTTTTATGCCGATAATTGTGAAATTATCGAAATGTATCTCGTTAATCGCACTTAATTTTTTATCGAAAGACTAATAAGTATGTATGTACATTAAAAGCGAAATGTGTTGCGGCAATATCAGTACTATTCAGTATTTTGATATCGTGGATATATGTATATAGCAACGAGTACTTCCAAAACGATGCTACTAATTCAACGACAAGTAAATATATTACGATAAAATTCGATGAATTCACTCCTTCCAATATCAAAAAGTGTTGCAATTTTAATTTCGATAAATTTTGTGAGTTTTTTAATCGATACATTTTTCTAGGGGTATTTGTCATCAAAATGATCGATATCGGTAATAATATATCGACAACGTAATTGCAGTTTCATTGATATATTTATCAATGATTACACCAAAAAAATTATTGACAAGTAAATCGATGTTTATTAAAATAAAAATCAACGAATACAATAATATCCAGAGTTTCTTATACTGCGTTCAAATTGACGAGCTAAACATGTTAAATGCGTTTGAACCAGTTAAATGAACAAAACATGTTCATAAGCAAGATAAATCGCATGCAATTGTTGTTGGAAAATTGATCCAGTTAAATCATTTAACTCCTTTGAAAACCAGTTAAACGCAGAGTTGCTCCGGCCAATCAGAAAGACACAAAAGCTTTCATTTGACATCTCAACATTCAAAAAATTTATATTCTGAAAAATATTCAAAATTATCAAAAAATATCAAAGTTGTATGCATGTCTGGCCGCCAAAAAAAAGAGGCCAATGCGGTAATTAGTTATTTCCCATGAGGTCTCATCGTGCGCAGAGATTAATAGGGCGTACGATCTAAACAGTTTGAAGTATCTAAATAATCCGTATGCATTAATATCATGAAGCAGACATTCGCATAAAACAAATTGAAACACAAAAACTTGATTTTGAATATTTTTTTTTTTCGAATTTTTATTGGTAATCAAATAACCGTCAAAGTTAACTCCAAATTGTTCAACGTGGACGATTGTGTTTTCCAAAAAGATCTTTTTCATTTAAGAAGTTAAATGGGGCCAATTTGAACGTAATATTAAACAGCGATTAATTTTATGAAAAACTAATATATATATATATAAGAAAATATAATCGATTTATGCACTCCTCCTGTCAGTATTTAAATTTCGATAAACGTTACTATGATTACTCGTTACCATAAATAAATATTGAAGTTAAAATAGTTGCATTGATAAACTTGTACACAAATTAATTAATTAGAACCTTGAAACAGCTCCACTGATTAATTTTTCGATAAATAAATCGATACAAATTTAAACATAGATTTCCAATTGGATATAGATAATGCCATAGTGATCGATATCGATTATTAGTTATCGATACAAAAAATTTAAATTCGTTGGTATAAACAACTAAATCGATAAATAAAGTAAACAAAATATCGAGTAATTCATTAAAAAATATTTATCGTTAAATTCACATAACTTTAAAACAACGCATTCGATGAATATATAAATTTCAACAATATTATCTCCATACACACAGCGATAATTAATGTTATTACGAATATCAGCAGGATATTCGTATAATGCCAAATTTCCACTAGGCTTGAATTAAAAAAAAAAAAAAATGTGTGCCATTTATGAAATTCTATGTGGGAACAAACATAATGGGCCATATGAATAAAAACTAGATAATTGATTTTTTTTTAATATCAGACAATTTACTCGATTTATTCAAATTAATTTAAGTAAAAGTTCTAAAATTTTTACAAAAAGCAATTGCTTAGTTTTTATTCATACTTTTGACTTTTTATAGAAATGTACTTTGTAAACCATTTTTTGGCCTTTAATGTGTAAAGGAAATCTTCCATTAGATAATTTTGAAACAATCTTTCCTATTTTATTTGAATGAGTACTGTACAATATATTACTTTCAGGCAAAGATATGGCTATGGTGATCATAAAATTGGCTATCGTATCCGTAGTGTCACAATTTTCCATAAATACTTGCGCACAGACACAACATGGCAATAACCGAGAAGCAGATTCATTTCTACTCAATTTAAATGAGAAACTTATGCTGGAGTTTAAACAACTATGAACTTAGTTAAATTTATTAGTTACATATGTATATTTAAATCATTTTATTTATTGCACTGATTTGGAGAAAATTTAGCATTTAATAAATTGTTTTTTTCTCTATTAATTTTTAGTTTACTTTTATTGTAAAAAAGTTGGGAAACAGTGCCTTGGGTAGACAAATTTGATTTGAGTGGGGATGTATTTANAACAAAGAGAGCATTCTGTAGGTGTGGTAAGTCAAATACAGTGCATGTGAGAGCGCCGATAATTACGACTTGTAAAAGTAAAAGTTTGCTGCTACTTCGGCGTGCATACCTATCCTTGTTCTGTCATCCAACTTTGGCACGTAAAATATACCAATGTAAAGTAATTGGGATTAAGGTGCGGAGATCCATTTTCCCAGACCCTTCGGTCTAGGACTTTTTTGCCGAAAACAGGCTTCTTTTAGCATCGAGGTGAAAAATCCGCATCGTTGCCACCATGATATTTGCCCTAAAAACCACTTCTGTTGTTATTCGCGCGATAAGTACCGCCAGATATTTGCATTTCCTAGGAGACTCGATCTTAAGCATCCAAATGCCGACTCTGACAGCAGCTCGACTGATAAATGCACCATCGCAACAAATCGAAAGCGCCGCACGAAAGAAAGCGACAGCAACAGGCTCGAGGGCAAAACAACCTCGCCATCATGTACACAACAGCGTGGAACCTCGCGTAGCAGGCTTAAGAACATTGGAACCTCGCCTAAGCGACAAAACCAACAGCAATACACCACACATCGCAGAACTGATGGCAGAGAGAAACAGGTTTGACGGGCAGAAGAAAGGGACAGGCTGGAGGGTCAGATGGGCTCGCCTTCTCATACCAAACAATGCATCGAGGAAGGAGCAAGGCGTGAGGTCCGTAAGACCTTGCCTAAGTCTCACACCTGGAGGCAAGCGAGCAGGGGCACAAGATGACCTGCGAAGAAGGGGTGTCAGCCGTGTGGGAAGTGCACGGTACCTCCGATACCTGGAAAGAGTGTTAAATCCTAACATGGCCCGCCATCGAACCGAGAGACCAAATGATCAAAAAGCTCCTGCCTCAAACTAACCAAACCGAGACCGGCAAAGCGGCCAGATACAGCAGGAGCATTTGGCCACTGACAAATGGTGGGGTGCAATAAGGCCATACGCAATAAAGCCATATGGCAATAAAGCCATATTTTTAGGCACTAAAGCCATATGGCTTTATTTCCAATCAGAAAGAGAAATAAAGCCATACAAAAAATTTTGCAAATGAGAAATAAAGCCATATTCTGAAATGACACTCTCAAGGCGGTGTTAACGGCGAATCTGAATTTTATCTGAACATTACGTCCAAATGATGTGTTGGTTGTAATTCATTATTAAATTCGCCTTGGACACACTCTTGAAACTGATACTGAATTATTTAAATTTATACAAATTATTACTAATAAAATGAAATAAATCATTATTTAATATTTCCGGATTTATTGGATATTGAAAAATAAATATATGTACTTAGGTAAGTTTTAATTTTGCGAGTGCATAACCTGGCGGGTGCACATTTGCTGGCTCCCCGCACCGCGCCGCGTGTGAAGGGCGGAGCGCGGGGCCGGCGCAGCGCGCGCGGCACGTGAACGGCGGAGCGCGGCGCGGCTGGACGCGAAGGAGAGTAACTGCATGTTTAAGGTGACGTTGTTGTTCAAGGCGGTTTAGTAGTTTTGTTGCGAGCTTTTTCCATTGTTCAAATAAAATAAACATAAAAATTTTACAGCGAAATAAAGCCATATGGCTTAATTACCAATTGTAATTGGAAATAAAGCCATATCGAATTTATGGCCTTATTAACAAAAAAATATGGCTTTATTTCCAATATGGCTTTATTGCGTATGGCCTTATTGCACCCCACCTGACAAATACCAGCGATCGGGCGCCTAACTACGTCTGTTAGATAGTGAGCAAAATTTTCGTAAAAAAATAATAATATTCCATCACTCTTCTCTGACTTAGCTTCGATGAGCGAAGGTGGTGGGAGTGTTAGAACTCGTTGCGGACCAAGGAATGCTTGGTCAGAGTTACCTCCAGCCGAATGGTCAGATATTCAGGATGAAGAAAGCTAGCAGCGAATTTAATCCTGCACTCACTAAATTTTTGAAAAGGTTCATGTTTGCTTTACTCTGGCAAAAACCATTACTAATCGAAGTTTTATTGCGATTTTGTGAACTCAAGCTGTGCTATTACATCTCTTGAAAACTGTTCCAATTTCTAAATGTCCGACTTAATATTCAGTTTCAGGGGCGAGTTAAATTTACAGTGGATGTTAAAAAAATTTAATATTAACTAATGTTTCGTAAATTATTTGAAAATATTTAAATTAATTTTCATACAAATAAAGTAACCGTATTTTGCTTTAATCAAATTGAGTGCACTTGAATAATTTCTGTTATTTAAATCCTCTTAGCTGACCGTTGAAAAGTTTATCGTACGACTTTTTATGTAAAACAATTTTAATGAGATGTTGCAAGGTTATATAATGCGCATAAAATATAATACACATAACTACGTATGGGAAAACAAAGCGCTGCAGTGCTATCACAAAAGGAGTAACAGTAACAGTAACAGCAGTAAATGCAGATAGGTTTAGTCAGTTTTGTTTTTGGTTATTGAAGCACTAATTATATATTGCTTTTTTTAATATAGAAAAGTAATTCAAAATTTACGTTTTTGGAAATTTCATCATACAATTAAAAAGCTTGACAACGATTATATATTATATAAAAATGGCGACTATATTTGTCTTTCAAACATATAATTGTAAATTAGGGCGGCCCTTAATTTTTCACTCGTAAAATTTTCGCGGGGCAGCACGTAATATGATTCCCTACCTTAAAAAAAAATCAGTGCATATTTTATTATTATTATTATTATTATTTTTTGAATTTTAGAGGTCGCTACCATAAATCTAACTTTCGGGAAAAGACCACTGTAATTATGAATCCGCCATATAAGCAATACTAACTAACTGAATACAAATGATCATTTAAAAATTTGTAAAAAATTATAAGAATGCAAAAAACATTAACCAAAATTTCAAACTTTTTACTCAGCATTTTTAGAAAACTTTTAGGTACGCAGTTTTATAGCCCATTAAATTATAATTGGATAAAATGCAAGTTCCCGTTGTTTTTTGTTTGGGATTTTTTACGATGCTGTACATTTTCTTCCATATAAACAAATTGTCGAACATACTTTGTATGGAAGACGCTATGGGCCAAATATAGTAAAACTGCGTTTTAGGTTTTGAAACTTTTTTATTAGAACTTTATAATTTCAAAGATACGATAAATTCCAAAAATTATTTAAAAAATTTAGTGAAATGTAGAATAAAAATGGGCACCAAATGAAAGAGAAAATTCTGTAGGATTTAAAAAACTACACTTTTTTGGGTTCACAAAAACGAATTGGTATTGAAAATACCCTTTTATTAAATTTTATTTTTTTTAACGCTTTTAAAGTTAGAAGGACTATATTCGGGAATGTTGTCGAGTTTATATTACTTCTTAACACATTTTTTTTTTTTCAAAATAAGTATTGCAAAATTTCAAGGATATTCAAAGATAAAATTTTAAACGCCTTAGCCATAACGTAGCAAAATACTTTAAAGCTGCTTATGGTTATAGCGAAAAACTAAAAGAAACTAGATATCTACCTACCATTATGGTTATGGCTCTGACGTTATAATTTGTATGTTTAATCGGAACATTTAATTGCTATGGTTATGGTTATGGCTATGCTATGGCACCACTAATTGAGCCTTTACTTGGCAATTCGACAATCATTCATCTTTTTTGTTTTGTTTTGTTTTTAAAGCCATCACTTCGTTAGATGCAAAATTCCCAATGCATTTGTGATTTATGACCTAAACGAGTTGTATATTTATTTCATTAACAAAAACAGAAAAGGCACACTGGGGTATACATGCATACAAGCATGATAGGCAGTATCTATGTAGTATGCATGTGTGTAATGTCCGTTATTTATGTGCAACTATAGTTGTTTTTCATACTATCATCATGCCCTTTGGCCACAAATACCGTTGCCATGACTGATTGGCCGCTTAATTGATGCGCGTGTTGAGTGCAGGTGACACTGCAAAAACAAAAGTGAAACAAAAACACATACACACAAAAACAACATTTGTGGTTGGTTATGACATTTGCTGTGTGTTGTAAATTTATGTACGTATATATATGTATGTATATGTTGTCGTTGGACTTTTTGCCACGTGTTGCATTTAATCATATTTGGCCGATAGGAGGAAGCCTGTAGGCGATTGCCATCGATTTGCATGCATACTCGTACATACATATGTATTCAATACTTGCGTGCAATATGGTCAGTGTGAATGCATATATGTACTTAACTATGTGTTTGTTGCATTGATGGCTTTTAAAACAAGCATTGGTTATTGAAATTTTTGTACATATGTTTGTACGGGTATATGTGGATTAAAAGCTGACATGTTGGTGATGTAAAATTTACAAAGGGCTCGCCAAGCCGCAGAAGAGCTTATGGCGTAAAAAATAATATATGTGTGTGTTGTAATAATTTACAAAAATTGGTTTGTAAAAAATAACTATCGACAAAAATTGATACTTATTTACGTTACATTAAAGTACGTAAAACAGTGGAGGCGGTAGAGAATAATATCCTTAAAAAACGAATTAACTCTTCTCATAATAATTATATGGGACTTTTATTTTTATCGTCGAGACGAGACGAAAAAAAAAAAAAAAAATCCTATATAATTATTAAAAGACGTAACTAATTTCCATCTGAAAGTAATCATCCCGCGGGATAAGAAAGATATATTACTCCTAAATAATTACTATACAAAGACGAAAATAATTCTCTTAAAACAAGGCGATGTTTTTGATCCCAATTACTCCTATAAAAATCGATAAATAAATATATCGGCAATCAAATATCGATAAGTATATATGTTAAAATATCAATAAAAATATCGATGAAAATACCGATAAAATATCGATAGCTACCTACATTTATAAAACGCCGATAGCTATGTCGGAAAATGTTCCGAAAATCAATATTAATTTAGCACCCACTTCTTCCGATAAATATATCGATAACCGCAGATAATACATAAGTAATGAAAATTACAGAAAAAACCCGAAGCACGTTAACTTTATTGTGGGTCGTAGATTGTGGATGTGTATAACGTTTTTCCAGATCATTTTTATGAAAAGAAAATAAACTTTAACAAAGAGAAAATTTGAAAAATAACAAATCTGTTGTAATTTTTTTGCAGCCTGTCCTTTACCAAAAAAATCAAGCTACTAGCAATGAAAATCGATAGATAAATAAGCAAGATTTGAATGGTTAAATGAAAATGTGCAATATTCTTTTGTTTGTTTTTTGTTGTTTCTTGCTCAAAATTATTTATGTCGATTAATGTGTTTTCCTCTTAAAATTTTTACAAATCCACCAATAATTTTCCTCCCTCCACTTGCTTTTTAAATATTATAACGAGTAACTATTCGAAATTTCAAGTAGTTGGCAGCTTCAAATTGAATTTAAGGCTCCAATATTTGCATATAAATTGACAGCAAACGACGACGACGACGACTGTGGCAGACAGCCAAGTGAAATTAAAAAGTAATTTGTAGCATAACAGAGTGTTGCACCAAAAGCGAAAATAGAAAAAAAAAATCAAGAGAAATGCGATTCCGGAAATGCAACAGTTGTAGCGCATTGACAATTGAAAAACTGCCAAAAGTGTATGCGGAAAGTCGACAAATGAGATTTTGAGTTGTTGCCAAAAAAAACTGTTGCAAGCACAGATGTGGAGCTATGCGATAGCGAATAAATGTAAAAAGTAATTATATGTAGAGATGTAATATGCGAATGAATGGTTGAAGGGCGAAAAAATTCTAGTTTTTTTATTAATATGGCACTGAGTACAGG
Source organism: Rhagoletis zephyria (assembly GCF_001687245.7). Taxonomy (NCBI): domain Eukaryota; kingdom Metazoa; phylum Arthropoda; class Insecta; order Diptera; family Tephritidae; genus Rhagoletis; species Rhagoletis zephyria. Next base: position 10,090 of record NW_016168372.1, on the reverse strand, counting down.
TATAAAATTAATACAAAATTTTTTTTTAAGAATAAGTAATGTAAAATTATTATTAAGGAAAATTATCAACGAATTTTCTCGGCAAATTTACGTGGTGGTATTTTTTTATAATTTTTTTTGTAGCTTAGCAATAACTACCAGGGTGATTGACTAGGTTTTTCCACCGCTTTTTTATATTTGTAGGCGGTTTTTGAATCGCATATGAATCGAATATAGAATAAACCGGTTTTTTTTTTGTTTAAAACAAACCGGTTTTATTTATTCCATACAAAACTTTACCTCTCCTCCTCTCCTCCCCTCCTCCCCTCCTCCTTTTGTAGTCCAACGAAACCCCTAAATAGTGATAAAATTATATCCTAGGTTATTTGGGTATGAATAGTATGCTATATTTGATATCTATTAATGAATGTTTGGCGCTTAAACGTCTTCCACGTGTTTTGTCTGCCGGGAAATTGAACTACTCAAATCCGAATAAAGTAAAAAAAATTGCAATAAATAAAATCTATCTTTAGTGTTAATAGTTTTATTGTAATTTTTGGGCATGACAACAAAGCAAAATAAGCATTTTCACTGCCTAAAATTATGTAAGGTAAGACCGGTTTATCGGGGTTTTCTTAATTTCAAAATCGGCAACCGCTTATTTTTATAATTGAAATTTTTCAAATAACTCGGAAACCGGTTTTGGAACAAAGACAAATAATCGAACACCCTAATACCCAACTAAATAGCCAATTAGTTTTTAAGCGAGAAACCTTCGTAGGCCTGTGCTATCAAGGCCATTGCCAGATACAAATCGTCAGCGTAGAAAATGAGTCAAACCCTCACTGGTGGCCGAGGAAGCTTTATTCACTCGTATATAGCGATTGGTATTTCCCTGAGCATGCAGATTTTCGTATGAATAAATCATTCCCTCCTCAAGTTCAACTCTTCCCTGCCGCTGAAATCCAACACAGATCAGGTACGAAAACTAATAGAATTATGTACATACATACATAATATGTTAGTATATATATCAAGTAGGCTGCTTGACCTACATACTTACATACATATATCAACAATAAAATAGTTTTTTTTTTACCGAATTAAGAAGAGCACAAATGCAGTCTCCTGAAGAAAAGAAGCCTCATAGAACACACTTGACCCAAAAAATCGTACGCCTACAATTATGTAACTTAACAAAACATGTCAAGTAGATCATCTTCAGTGCAGTCAAATAAGTACAGCAAAAATAAAAGAAACAGAAAGAACAAACTCAATAACTGTCAACGACAATAAAATCATCAACAAACGATGCCAATTAAAAGTTTGCCAGTTGCACACATTTTAAGTGCTCAGAGTATTTATTTCCTTTTGCTGTTGCTCTCTTCAAGTTTACTATTTTTTCTACTTAAGAAAAATCCCACAACTATGGTGATACATATGTATGCCTATAAGTGTATACAGTGCCAAAGTATCTATATACATACATATATTATCAGGCTATTATGTTTGCAAATCAGTGTATATGTATGTACGTATGTACCTACATATGTATGCAAGTATGTATTCATAAGAATAACTACAAAAGTTTGCTTGCACTTATTGCCTTGATCTTCTGTTATCTGCACGTATTTTAAAAACTTATTTTGCAAACTTTACAATATCTTTTTTTTTCGTATGCAACACAGTACTCGGTGATATTGTCGTAAGTTCTTGTGCACAGCACTCGAATATCTTTGGTGCTATCAGATGCATATAAATGTAAATACATATGTATGTATGTACGTAGATACTTATAGTTAGTTTATTTATGATACGGAATGCCGGTAAGAAAAATTTCAGCAATTTCAGTATAACTTGTATAATGTGTAAATGGTTTGCTTTCCTGCTAAGAAGGCTTAAAAAAAACATTTCCGCCATTTTGAAAATTGTAATATAAACGAAAATTTGAGTGAATTTATCAGCTCCACCCTTCGAGGATATAATTTTTCAGCCTCTCTTTTTTCCTGCATGGCCTCATTATATATGTACCGGTACTTTTCGAATTCGTTAGAGCGTATGTATGTACGTGTGTACTCTTGCAATCGTTGCGGTAATGAGTTTGCTGTATTGTGGTAAATAGTTGAGTTGTTGTTTCACTCGCAACTTTTTCATACCTCGAAGTGTGAGTATAAGTTTCTACTTATTTATTTTGTAATAGCATACGAATATAAGTACATACCTATATATATATGTATCGACATACATACATGAACGCTGGTGCTTCAATATCTGCTTACGCCATAGTTTTAATGGCATATGAAAAGTTTTTCTTCACCATCGTCGTTTGCTCATTTTAAGTTGAAGCTTTTTAATATGTACATTAGGGTGGATTTGGAAAATTCTTTTTTAATTTTTTACTGGAAAGTTGTTACCTCACAGGTGGTCCCATACTAATTTGGTTGAAATCCGACCATGGGGATTTATATGAGAATTGATCACGGTTTTGTTTTTTCGCTCAAAGCGCTCAAAGTTTTCAATGTATTTTATATGGGGGGAAAAAAATTTCGTACGAATGGTATAAAATTCTTAAAAATCAATATCTTTCGATTGGAAAACTCTGCTTCTTTTCAGAAGACTTCCAATAATAATATCCAATTATTTATTTAACCATTTAAGATGACAAAGAAATATCGATGTAAGCGATTTAGCATTTTATAACTTTTTTGTAGGAAATTGAATGTCCTACAAGTTTGTGATTTACATATTTTCTTTAGCTCTTGCTATTTCCGACTCTTTTGTGGAGTATTCAATTCTGAAGAAACCATACTACAGACCAAAATTATACCGTAAAATGCCTCTGAGCTTTAAACGTTTGATGAAAAATCTTTGCGCGCCTTGGTCGAGCATTTAATATTAATTTTTTTAGATATTTCACACGAAATTTCGCGGTGGGAGTCGAAAACGAAGAGTCGCCGAGAAAAAGCACCCTAATATACATACATACATATATATGCTTATAGATAGTGGCGGCAGCGTTGTCGCTGGTTTATTTCATGTAAGTCAACTTGGCTAACTGTATTGTTATCACTGCGGTTTGTAAATTGTACTTTTAACTTTTGGTGATTATATTTTTTAAACAAATTGACAATAGTAATAACAATTAACTCTGCCAAAGTGCAGCGTAAGGCAGTAGGATTGAAGAAAGAAGACATTTTTGCTTCTAAACTAAATTTGACAAGAAGTTTGTATTTATGTATATATTTAAAACTTTTATTCGCAGCCCCTTCGGTGTGAGGACTTAGAAAATGAAACTAAAATAGACTTGGGCGTTGCGTTAAGCTTTCCCTGTTCAAATATAAGCAACATCCATTTAAGAGAATTTTTAAGTGACCGCCTCTAAGTTACGTTAAGTTGTTATAATCAGGCCTTAAGAATCGCTGATGCTATCGTTGTGCATAGTAAGTGAACAACAAACCTAAGTTCTCATTCACTACATATTTACATGGTAAATCGCTCAAAGAATTAACTTTAGTTATAGCCTTTCCTCTCCAATCATTGCATCCGAATTTCTAAATCTGGATCTTGCCGCTGGCCAGTGTTATTTTCACTAACCGGATAACTATAATATTTGCGGTGAGCAGAGTCCAAAGTTTGATGGGATACACAGGAGATGTTGCTTAGCAGTAAGCTGGTAGTCTTCCCCCCGTTTCCGTTTTCCCACGAAATATCGTTGTCGCCAATGAAACCAACTTTAGGCTAAAAATAACTAAATAAGTTCTTCACAAAAATAACAAGGAGGATTCTTAAAATAACAAAACCTAACACAAAGTACATATGTATAGCGCAATCCAACAACAAAACATTAAAAATGCAACAGTATTTAGATGTATAGTGGCGCATATAGCCGTGATTGATTTTGATTTATGACTGACTGTTGAACTGTCGGATTGACCCGAGAAGTAAAACTGACTTCCTCGCTATGCGCTAAATGACGCATGAAAGTTTTAATGGAATAAAGCAACATGTAGTTGTTCACAAACAAATAAAACGCAGAATAAATATAGAAGGAGAGAAAAAGTGCAAAAATTGGAATGCAAGCAATTTTATTGCATTTTAAATAGAGAATTGTTGCTTTGTAGCATTTCCAAAGTAGCAAAAAGTAGTGAAGGAAAATATAGCAACCTTTATCGTTCGCTGATATGCAATGTTGTATGCGCATAACTGTACATATGTTTGTGTGTTTATTTCATGTAGCATGCATCATTTGGAGTGTACTTCGATATATTGAATGCCATTCATTTGTCGATTTAAATTTTTTCTCTGTATGCTGACTGACTGAATGGAGTGTGAAATTGTTGAAACGTGAGTTGGCGAATCGTAACCCAATTCACAATTTGCATATACATGTGTGTGTATGTAGGAGTGTATGTACGTATGTAAATGCACTTAAATTCCATCAAATTTCTGCGAGCGCACTTTTAAGGAAGTACGAGGTTGCGTATACGCAGCGGCGAACTATAATATGAAATAAATAAGTAAGCCACTTATGCTTTAAAAAAAAAACACTACTTTTCTAATAAGTGCAAAAAATTTTGGCAGTACAAAAAAACAAAAACAACTGCCTTGATCTTTGCTATGATAATCAAACTTTATTTGTATCACTTTATGTCTTCAGCTAAGGATTAATTTATCAGCAATCATTGTCCCAGCTATGTCCCAGCGGAAGGACCATCCCAAAATAGCTGCCTATTCATCGCATTTGTTTAGTTGTATACACCACCCCATCACTTTGCTAAATAGAAAAAATTTCCTTCTCCCAACTTATTTAGCTCCTTTTTCTGTATGTAGTAATTAGACACTTCGTAAAACTATTTACGACTCCCTGCAGATATCTATACCTAATGCAATATGACTTGGCACAGACGACGATACCAGCCGTCGCAAGCCGCAAAAGACCTCCACTAATGCAATTAAGTTATTTGAAACTATTGTGGAAATTTGCTGACATTCGTGAAATTGTCACCATTTAGCTGGCGCATAAGGCGGTTGCCGTTGAAGTTGTGAATATTCACATTTTGACTTTTGCGGCTCTTATTCTTGCGAAATAGAGAACATTCAGCTATTTTAGTCGAAAATTTATGATGACGCAATGTGTTTACATAGAGTTGGAAGCGTAGTAACTGGGGCAGGAAATGTTGTTAAGAGAAAAGTGGCTAAGAATAATTGAATTGTGGTGAAGGTTGGTGAAGTATCTATGTAGTTCGCTGGAATTGAAAAGAAACTGTAAATGTGATATGAATGCACAGTAATCATTTTTGTTTATAGAATAAGGCAAATTGGGTAATAAAATATTTACCTCAATAAATATAGAAAGCGAATTTTTTGTCAGATTTATCATAAAATTTCTAATTGAAATATCAAACTTGGCACGGCAATACTTTTTACGCAGCCACTCTACCCGCTTTGCACATTCGTATTGAACATGTTGCTAAAATGAGGTGGCGCTGGGGTCGAAATATTTTCATAAAATCTCTATTTATGATTCGATTTTGAGGAAATTAGCAAGGTATGGGTGAAACGAGAAATATTTTAGGAAAAAATTATTTCGCTGGGGTCGAAATATTCAGAAAAGTCTTATTTGTTGTTCGATTTAGAAGATTATTATACTGAATACCTACTGAAATAGCGAATCCAGCAATAGATAAAGACTGTAATCAATCAAGACGAAATTAAAAATTATCGCATGGAGTTTCTTAATTCCTTCACTGCAAAGACCTTCCTGCGCATTAAATCGCACTTAAAGTTGGTGTACCGATTATGCTAAAAAAAAGAAAAAGAAAAGAAATTCAACTTCTACGAAAATATGCAACGTAACTACACCTAAGGTTGCAAAGCTGTAAAAAAACCTGAAAAATGGCAAATCTCCGAGTGTATTTCTGCCATGAAAAAATAGCTTCTCATAAAAATACAATCGCCGTTCGGAGACGGCGTTAAACTGTGGGTCCCTCCGCTTTGCGAGACAACATCAAGGCGCATGCCACAAATCGGAGGAGAAGCTCGACTAAACACTAACATATGTGTAAGCACCAATCTATTATAGTATTATTATTATTATTATTATTATTATTATTATTATTCTTTATTTTATTTTATTTTGTTTTATTTTATTTCATATTATTTATTTTATTCTAAGTTATTTAAAATATTTGGAGTTTAATTTTATTAAAAAAGTCCACAGTAACTATCATTATTTACATTATAAAAAATAGTGATATTTACTTTTGTGTAATAATTAAAATAATTAAATGAAAAAATTAAAATTCGTAATCCGGATCAATCCGGTCTATGCTATAACCGTTTGCTTTGCAATGGCCATTAACAAATATCAGGGACACGCCCAAGGCGAATTCATACAAGGTTGTAGAAATACAACAAAAACGAAATTTATATGCATTTTAATTTTGCTTTGGCGGATGAGCTGTCAAAGTTGATGGTTGAGCTGTCAAATCAGTAAAAGCAAAACCAAAATACCAGTAAGGCGAAAAAATCAGCTGATCAGCGGCTGCACGGTTTTATATGAAAAATGGCATTCGGATCTCTTATAACCTTTGACTAACATTTGGAATATTTTTTAAAATTTTGCAATTAAATTTTAGGCGTTTTAGCGTCATGCGGCTTCACCAGTTTTATTAGCTAGCCCGTTGTTTTATTCATAGCCTTGTATCAATGATATACATATGTGTGTACATATATAGGTTATGAGACAAACTAGATATGTAACGAAAGTTTCACTTCTCCAAGGTTGCGCAGGTGCACTTAATTTTTTATTTTGTTTGTAAAGTGTTAGCCAACTCTTTTGTTCTATGGCGTGGGCATCGCTGCTATAGGTCTTTAAATACAAGAATTCTGTTGAAAATTGATTTAGATATAAAATTACATGGAAGATTAATTATTTGGAGAGAAAAGATGGACCATTTAACCCACTCTCAAAGAAATGAATGAGCGGAATAAAATCTTTAACGACTTAAATTGTTTCACGGTAATCTGTACTTTTTAAAACCAAAATTTGTATAAAATACATTGAAAATATATGCCACAAGCTTTACATTTTCAATGAAACTGTTTAGTTGCTAAAAACCATCTACACCTCCATACAAATGCCGCTAATAGCGACAACAGAAAACAAAAACAAAAAACCTTAGTTGACAGCATAAACAACTACATACTTATTAGACTAACTAACAACTCAAACGCCTCCACCAATGCCACCTCCGACTGCCGCCTCCGCACACCTGCTCTCGACTACCTTAGCCATTGCCAATTCAAATTCGCTCCATACCGCAACAACAGGTGTTAAATTAATTAGGCCGCTACTATGTGGCGACTTACTTAGTTGCTGCATGCAACGGCCCTAGGCAGCCGCGAAATGATGACATTAACACATGCAAATTTACGAGTGTAGTTGTGGCTGTGTGTGTAACGATGCCCGACTCACCTGTAAAAACAACATTTGAAAGCGTGACTGTGTATGTGTGTGTGTGTGTGTGTGTGTGTGTGTGTNTGTGTGTGTGTGTGTGTGTGTGTGTGTGTGTGTGTGTGTGTGTGTGTGTGTGTGATCAACACATTGTATATCAAAATTGACAAGTTTAATCAGCTGCTTGTTTATCACCGAAACTTTGTTAGCAATCGGTGGTCGGTGGAGAAGGAGTGAGCGTGCGCCGGAGATGACGCACGCAGAGGTGTTAAATGAATTTTGTTTAACCTTTGCTACAATGTAATCGCATTTAAGTTAGCGCTTAGTGAGTTACAAAACAGGTAATTTTTGGTTACTTTTGGTTGTCAACGAAATTCACTTTTGTCTGCTGTGCATGCGTCTATATGTGTGTGTGTGTGTGCGAGCTTGTGTTGCCTGGAGTTTCATTCAAATTTTGTTTTTTTTCGTTTTTTGTTTTTGACTGCACTTTTGCATATATGTACGCTAGTTTGTCCGTCTATTTATGCACTAAATGTGTGTGAATTGTGGCTGCCGCATACATTACGACGCTGCCATATTTACGCAGATTGTCGTAGTCAAAAGTTGTGGTAAGTTGGCGCGTGTTTGCTTGGCTTCGGTTTTGGTTTTGGTAGCCTTATTAGAATAAAATTGGCTGTTGCCGCACAAACAATTTTTGCCGCTGTTACTCGATTCATTTGCATAAAATATGTTTTTGTTAGCTGTGTTTGCACGCACGCTGGAATTTATATTCATCAGCGTAATTTACGCTTTTCATTTGTGGGCATTTTGGATGTAGTCTTTTTGTTTGTTATTTTTTGTTTTTTGTGTAGTTTTACATTTATGGGAATTGCTAAAATCATATGTGTTGCCCAAAAAATTTATTCCATATAATTTCTATTCAAATTTTCATTCATTATTTTCCAACCAAAGTGGGAAAAAATTTCCGCATGTTTACCAGCGCGCATAATTTAGTTTTCGGCTGACTTCAAATAAGGATTTTTAAGCTAAGTTTACTAAAAATAAAAGAAGAACTATATTTCTTGTTTCATTGGTTTCCAGTAAATTTGCATCGCATAATTCAAAATTGTAGATAAAAATTCTAGAAGGTATTTATTTTAATTCTTTTTTTGCACACAAATTAAATTCTACTGAAAAGAAAAAAATTTTTTTGCAGAAAGTCTATCAACCTAAAATTGTTCTTAAAACGTCCGGTGTTAAAAAATCGGTGTTGTGGAAAAGTGACCTTACTTGCTTACATTTATATCGACGACATTACAGAAGGTTATCTATAGCATTGGCGCATTTTATTTCAATCAAACCACGCATTATGGAACGAACTCTAAATGCAGGGATTACGGTCGCATAGCGCATAACTGTGCAGATTTAGTGGACCAAATATTTTCTTAGTCTGCGGTAGTACATTCGCCAACAAAATGCAACTGTGTTGTCCTCTAACAACTACCTTCAACTAATTTTTAACTGAAATAAGTGTTTCATACTTTTAAATGCAAATAATCCGCCTTACGTACATTTCACTTTTTTGCAATAAGCCTCACTCAAATTTTTCATTATAGCGTGTGTGAGATATATTTGAAACTTATTAATTTTAACTTGAGTTTCGTTCAACATCAAAAATCTCGGTCAAATGCAGCAGCCAACAAAGTGCTTATAAATCAATTTGCCAGCACACAAAGTAACTCCTAAATGTAGGCAAGCACTTTAAGCACAAGTTGAGCTGCGAAAATTCTACTCTATGACGAATGAAGGAAAGCACACACACACATGCACTAAATTCATTGGTGCACAGTCATACACACAAGAAGCGCCGACATCTAAAGAAACCAAAAAAAAAACAAAAATCATTCAAAAGCCTCCTTTATTCACTTCTGCAACACACACACACACAAGCACACCGCTAGCGCGCCACAAAACTCCTAACTTTTTACCAACTGTAGTTTAAAATGCAACTCTAATTGAAAACTTGCACTCAACTAACTAGCAGGCACACAAGCTCAAAGCGTTCGCAAGAGGAGCAAAGTGAGGTGAATGGAAGAGGAGGAGGTGATCATGACTTTGTTTGTGCGTATTGAATAGTTACCCTGCAGGGAAAGCTACTAGTTGTGAACTATAATTCTACCAGTCTGCGTAGCCGACAGAGCCAAGCACTCGCGTGGTGGTATGCCTCGGGTCCCAGGTTCAAGTCCAGGCGCAGAGAAATTTTTTTAATTTTATTTATATTTATTTTTTTAGGGTTTTTATTGTCATTTTTAAATTTAATAAAAGAAAAATATATTCTTTAATTTTTCTATATGGCACAAGCATTTCTTTCCATATGTATATTTTATGCAGTGCAATTAGATTTTTAAATTTGTTATTTATATTTAAATTGAAATAATTATTTTGACTTACCATTGATTTAACTTTAAAAATCTTAACCACATCCAAGCGGCCTCGAACCTGCGATCTTAGAAACAGAACCAGTAGTTTTCACGTGACGCCATAGCCGACATTTGTAATAAAAGCAATTAATTGCATTTTATTTTTGGCTTTGGCAATTCAAAGGCAGATGTCGCTGAACGTTTAAAATTGTGGCCAAACTCTCACTTTTCTAAGGAAGCGGCAACACTTTTTGGC
>NW_016168371.1:213-19421 GCF_001687245.7 Rhagoletis zephyria | reverse complement strand
TTTGAATCCGAATTAAGATTAGAAATTTTAGCTACGTTATTATTACTTTAATTAGGTTTATAGTCAAACTCGCGAACAAACGCCCCGGTCGGCCAAAATGAACTATTTAGTAGTGAATCAAAATCTTCGGAAGCTACATCAATTTTAAAAGATGAAATATNAAATTAAATTTACGAATAAATACATCTTTAGTTCTAATTTTAGTCGATATGTATGACTTTATATCATCCGAAGAAGTATCTTTAGCAAATCTAGAGACAAAGATTGATCTTCTCGGAGGAATTACAACCAACTTTTTGGTAATGATGTCTGATGTGCGGGGCTCCGAATTATTCGGAGGAACTAAGTTAGACAGTGCAGCTTCAGATGATGATGGCAACACTGTTAAATCCACGGCTTGACTATTTTTAGATGTAGACCTAGTGGATATGGCTTTAGATAGCGGAGGCTCCAATGCCTGAGGGCATGGAGAAGAAAGATTAATAAGTTCCAAGGACTGGGATGGAGGATTTTTTTACTAGAATCCGTGGCTGTCTTTTTAGGTGGACTAATAACACGCCCACCTTTATTTTCTCGGCTATCCTCAGAGTGCGGAAGGTTGTCGAGACAAGTGAAAGACCTAAACATTTTTTCGTAATGCTTAAATTTCTCAACAAGCACCGACAGATCCTTCACGATCTCAGAAAAACCATTTCTGGACTGCCTAAAGAATTTAAATAAATCAACTTCGGTTGATCTACATTTTTGACAAGACCAACGAAGACCCTTACCTCGTTAATAGCATCTAATACTCTACCGCTCAAACCAGCACATTTTATATGGGCAATCCCATCGCAGAGCCAGCATGACACATAGGAGTCGCTTTTAACGTCGCAATTGGTGTAAATACACGACATGTTTAAAATTATATTTATTTTTAGGTTTTAGAAGCTAAAAAGCAAAAACAGTTTTGAAAACGATGTATTAATCAGTGAACCAATCAGCTGGTAAATATCAATTGGAAAGCTATGTAGCGAACAGTTTTAAATTCACTATATTTGACACCTAATAAACACAACGCAAACAGCTGTGACAAAGATGAAACAGCAGAAATGACAAAAAGACAAAAAGAGCAAAAACAATGTGCACAAACAAAAACAATTGTACAACAACAATATATTATATTAAACAAAATACTCGGCACAATTTACAGGAAATTTTGATGTTTTACTTATCTATAAATTGTGCACCAGAAGTTTATTAACACTTTTTTTAATTTTTTACTTTAATAAGCGTAAACAGCTTTATCAAACACAAAATTTAAACAGATCACAGAAAAACACAGCTTCACAGCTTGACGTTTGCGTATATATAACAGATGTAAGTACGAGATCAGATAAAACATAAATGATACGTCTTACATAATTGCTTAATTTTAGAATTATATTGCAGAGAAATCATATGAAAGTAAGACATAATAATAACAAAACGGTAAGATAAGATTTGAATTATATGCACCTATATCACATATAAGTATGTACTCGTATATGATTTCCTGGGTGTCAAGGACGCTTGCCTGTTCAGGAATCCACCAAGCGGGGAAATTGTGAAGGTGACTTTGGTTATCTGACATCTTTGTCACCCATGCGATGTTTAAACCCGGGGGTCACACTTAAATGCTGTGCACTAATTTGCGCAATCTGAAAAGTATTTAACGGTATATTTATAAGTAATACAATACTTAATATATTTAAACAAAAGTTGGAGTACATACCAACGGACTTTTATTAAAATCTGTGTGCTATCCAAATTAAATTATTGCATCCTCCTTATGCGTCTATAGGAAATATTTTCTGTTGGTTTTTTTTCTATGGTAAATTTTTCCGAAAACACAAAATTTCTTTTAAACGAGGTGCGTATTGCTCTCCTATCAATCAAAAAGAATACTCTTGGATTTCTCGCTTAGGAGACATCACTTTTTGCTCCTAAGCGAGTAATAACGGATTACAAAACCGACAAATCTCGCTTATTGTTCCCAAATCATGTCTCAGGGAGCATTCTTTGGTCCCAAATCATGCCTCAGGGAGTATTATTTCGTCGCTCGCTTAGGAGATCTCCTATTTGATTCCTAAATGAGTAATAAAGGAGTACAAAACCGACAAATCTCCCGTATTGCTCAGAAATCAGGTTAAGGGGAGTACTCTTTTATTCCTCACATAGGGAGATCTCCCTTCATGTTCTAGTGGGTTCATCCAAGGCTGCTTTTACTTGTGAAAGAAAATCCCAATACTCCGTTGGCACGATCTCTGAGAACAAATCATAGAGCTGTGGATAGTTTTAAAATATTTTAAATAGATTTGGCTCACAAACGCCTCTTTAGACAGTCGGAAGTTTTTAGTAAATCTGTAGACAAATTTCTTAAATATATTTTATGTCAAAATATATTGTAAAGACTACACTTAAACTCTCTTAAACATTTACTACTCCTGGTCAGTTCACTAAACTCTCATCCTCTGACGAATCGTTGAACCCCAGAACTTCGTTGTACTAAATTTTACCACGTTTTTATAAACTTGCTTTCTTTTTTATTTCATTTTAATTTGCACAAAGTTACATAAATATGTATAAGCACACTATTTAGTTTGCTCGATTTGTAAACAAAGCTTCTCAGCGGTGAAAAATATACTACGTGAACAACATAAACGAGCGAAGTTCACAATAGCGCTATTCTTCATCGAATGAGCGCCATAATACCAAATGAAAATTCGTTCAATTAGCACTTTCGACCACAGTCGAAGATCGAATGTAACTCATAATAGGGGCCAGTAATCCGGACATTCCGGACCAATAAAAAAAAATATTCCACCGGAAGTTCCGGTTTGAGTCCACGTTTGAGTTATAAATGCAGTTATATTTTTTAAAATAACACTTTCGATTGGTGTTATCAGTTTTTCGATAACTCGCCTATTCTCCGAGATATTCAGTATGATTTTGTCGTATATCCAAGGTCAGTTGCGGCTTTTTCGTTTTTTGTTGTATGTGTAGACGGTTTTGCACATATGATAATTTTCCCATACAAATTAAAAATTTTTTCTTGTAATAAAATATTGTCGTATGTGCAAAATCAAAGAAATTGCGCAAAAGTTCAGCGAGCCAGGACATTCTTCTTTACAACAGCTTGATAGTGTTTATAGCACAATTGGAAAATGTTTGCGGAACGTTGAAATTATCAGCCAACTGCGTTTAATTCGGCTGATCAAAACGCACCATTTCTCACCGTCAAATTACAACTACTGCAAATACACGATTTTGATTTTAAATGTTTTTCGATAAAAGCAGAAAGTTTGGTTTTCAAAAAAGTGCAATTCTCTAAGTTATATATTCCAACAATGACTACTTTGGGGTTGAAACAAAATTATCATTTAATGAACTTGATTATACCTTTTTGGATTAAAAAAAACGGACGGTTTTTACTAAGATTTGGGAATACAATCTCCAAGTTGTAATAAAAAAAAAACACTTGATAGCAGTAAAAAAATGACTTATGTATAAAGCAGGGATGTTTTGTATGACTGAGCACCGCGTTGGCATAATAATAACGATACTTAACAGAAAGCAGTGGATGAATGATCACCACCGCAACATAACAGCGCATACTAATATTGACTTCGGCAAACCGGTGCTCAGAATGATCGTGCACGAAACCAGCAAACAACGCATTTGATCGACTGCTGAAAGCAACACACCGCATTTTAACGGTTGGCGAAGGCATGACACCGCAGTTCATTTGTTGCAAAATTCATAACACCGCATTTGATTTGTTGGTGAAGGCACGACGAATGTAGTAAAGGGAAATTTATCACATCACTGCTGGCGCAAAGAGCATGTTGGAAGGCTAGTTGTGAGCATAGTTGCCAACTTAGTGCTTTAAGCACTAGATTTAGTGCTTTTTGAAAATTAAAACGCCAAAAATAATGGTATAGTGCCTAGTGCCCTTTTTAGTGCTTTTTTCTGAACTAAAATTTCTGAATTTACAAGAATCTACAAATTTAAATGCACTAAAATGCAAACCATGATTGATAAAAAGATGAGGTTGCAAACCCACGTTCTTGCGTTTTTGTTCAATTGTATTCGCGTTGAAAATGCTAGCACGCAGATAAGTTAAGTATTTATTTTTTTATTTTCTTGATTATTGATTGATTACGCAGTTCGAAAAATTTTAACTTTTTTTGCCGACTGAGTGGAACCGTTTTGTGTAGATTTTTCGGTGCTGAATCCAAATCTAGCTGCAGAATTTCTCTACCACGTCAGAATTTGAGATATCCTAGCCTCTAAGTGTAAAAACACGGGTTTTCGCAATATTTGAGGTTATATTATAAAACAACAAATTTTTTCGCTCATTTCTACTTAGAGTATCATTAAGTATTACTCTTCCCCTTTAAAATTCAATTTCGTTTGTTGCGATTCGATTTTTCCTTCTCCAGATGTACCAGTTTCGCAAGCATGAATGTGTTTATTTATACATGTAACTATTGTTTATTTTTTTACTTTTGTTTACCACAAACTGTTCTGAAAAATAGTATCCCTTGATAAAAAAAAAAATTTAGTGCTTTTAGTGCGGTAAAACGCTCTTTTTTCCAAGGTTTGGTGCTTTTTGAAACTGAAAAGTTGGCAACACTGGTTGTAAGGAATGTACATGCATACATACATATGTATGTTTGCAGATATCAATGATTCATTTCAATCAGGCAAGTGTCGTTGAATTGTTTTTGGAGTTCAAGACCAATCAAATGCGGTATCATGATTTCGGCAACCCATTAGAGCTGGAAAACTATCGATGGTACTATCGATAGTATCGATGGTTTTTGACTATCGAAAACATCGATGGATTTGTAAGCACTATCGATAGTTTTCACTCATCCATACATTATTCAGTAACATACATATTTCAGTGCGCAGATGCTGCTTGAAGCCAAAAATCGTTGATAAACTTTTGTTCCTTAACAAAAATATCGGCATACTTATTTTAGCAATTCTGATCTCATTTTAAATAAAAGTTGTTATGTTTAATTTTTGGACTTTTTTAATCGAAACTATCGATAGTGCTATCGATAGTGTCGACATTTTCGATAGTATCGATACCAGCGATGGTTGTGACTATCGACTATCGAAACTATCGATGGCCACGACCATCGATAGTTTTCCAGCTCTACAACCCATCAAATACGGTGCTCGTACCTTCAGTAACAGCTTCATGTAGGGCTTATCGTGATACCCTGCCAGAAGGCTTAGCATCACGGTGCCTGCACTTAGCACAACAGATTAATTCTTGTCGTGTTCACTGCCCGGAAAAGCAAGGACACACTTTCCACCTTGGTAGGGCCGAGGCCTACCTAAAACCTCTGACGTTCTCTGGATTACGACATCCGGTTTCAATGCAACTCCACATTGAACCATTGCTGGTTCTACCCGCATTTAGGTGGTAAACCACAACTACCACGATACTCCCCGAAGGGCCGCACGATGAACAGACCGCAGTAGTGCTCGCCAGCCAGACCAGCTCAACCCACCAGACTCGCTCAACATGCACAACACACTTAGCTAACAGACTTGCAAAACTTAATCACATACACACGATGTCCCCAACCTGGGACCTACTCTCCGGTACACCAATTTTTCTTCTTCCTCTCCATTTTACAAGTCCTGCCAGCGGTGGCAGTACATGTCTTGCGCACTCCGCTCAACATGCTCAACTCGCTTGGCTAACAGACTTGCAAAACTTCTTCTCATTCGCACGCTGTCAAACATTTTTTTTCCTCCAATGACGTAGTTGCGAAGTGAGTTCTGATTGGCTGAAATATTTTACGAAGAGGGAGAGTACACAAAACGCAGAAAATATAGCTGCCGTTTAGCATATTTTAGGAATCCTAATCAAATGGGCATTTTTTTTTAATTCGTAAAGCTTATAATAATATTCGTACAATAGTGACAAATGAAATGTAAATCGAATGCTTATTGAAATTTGTTGGTGATTTTATTCTTGTAAGTGAGCAGAACGCACTCGCGCATTTTTAAATAAAAAGCGTTCATAACATTGGCAAAATTTCGCTACCGAAATTGCAATTCATCTTTAGACATACGGTAAAACCTAAAATTACCTTTTTCTGCGTAATTTTTGCAATCAAAAACAGCGCACTTAGATTTTTTAATAATTTAAATAAACTCAAAGATGCAGAAAAATGCAAAAACTTCAACGCAAATTGTCAAACGGTAAATAGCAGGGTTACACATATTTGAAATAAAACGTGATGTATTTTTGACTAAAATAGTGTATTTTTATAGGATAATTTTTTTAGGAATCTGGGAACTCCAAAAATTGAGCCATCACTTCATTAAGGTGGCGGCCATGGCTGATGTCGTAACCTTGTATTGTATGAACCTTGCACCTGGGGATATACTCTCCGTTTCACCAATTTTTCTACTTACATTCATTTCTCTCTGTTTTACAAGTCCTGCCAGCGGTGGAAGTACATGTCTTGTGAGCCTTGTTCATTCAATTCAATTAGTATGAGCTGTTAAAATGATCATTCACTTGCGGTGGCGATGTTTGCAAGCACTGCATGATTTGCGGTGTGATCATTCATCCACCGCTTTTAATGTGAGTATTAGGGATGTTAATTTTTCAGCTTTTTCCGATCCCGGGATTTTCGGGAAGTCGTTAGCACAATTCCGGGATCTCGGGATCAGTCCCGGGACTAAGATATTCAATACTTTTCAAAAGGACTTTGTAGTTTCAAAGATATGGTTAATTCCAAAAATTATTTAAAATATTCAATGCAATGTAGAATAAAAATATGGGTACCAAATGCAAGAGGAAATTTGTTTAGAATTAAAAAAAAAAAAATTGTTTTGGATTCACAAGGACGAATAGGTAATTCTTTAAGCTGATAAAGTTAGTAGGACGAAATTCGAGGATGTTATCGAGTTTATATAAGTCCTTAACATACAATTTTTTCAAAATCAAATATTGCGAAATTTCAAGGATGTTTAGACGCGACTGCTAACACCGGGCGCGTAAATTCGTGCTATGTACTGCTGCATGTGCAAAAATTTGCTTTATGCAATTTATGAAATTTTTGTACATGCACTTCTCAACTGCCATGTAATTGAACTTTCTTAAGTTTCAATTAGATGGCACTTCAAAGTATGCTCTGCCTAGTCGGATGCATCCTCCGGACACTGCTTCCGGAGCATTTTGCGGACTCTGCATGACTTTCAACCATGCAGAGGTGGTAAACGAACTTTGCCATTTGCCACAGTGCCTACCCACCTTTTTGATCTAATAAATATTTTTTTTTATATAAATACATACATGCATACATACTGGTCTCCCCTCTCACTCAGTTATTCAAGGATAAAATTTTAAAAGGACATTTTCAATACTTACCAGCCCTTCTACACCGAAAACTTGAATCTGTTTGAATTCTTTTAAATTTGATACCCAAATTCTTTTCTAAGCACATTTCTCTGAATTTTTAAATAATTTTTGAATTACTGGCGTCAAAATGAGAAACTAAAAACACAATTTTACTATATTTGGCCCATGGTTTCGCGAATATATTGATACTCCTGTTCAAAATTGAGCATCGCGCGGTGTTATACATATATGTATAATGAGCTAGACATTTATAAGAAAATATCAATTATTAAATAAAAAAAGAAATATAGCCAATACTGGTAAAGAAAAGGAGTTTCTATTATTTGCATCAGTGCAAATTCCAAATCCCGAAAATCCCGGGATTTTTTGACATGAAACCCGGGATTTTTGGGTCCTTAAAAAGGCCGAGATCCCGGGATTAAAATTCCTAGTGAGTATACTTATAGCCACAAAAACAGCATCGCATGCCATTCTTTGTTATAAAGTTGCCTTTCCTTCTTAGAAAAAGAAGACAACAGCTTGTATCGTGCCATCTTAAACATATAATACCGGCTTGTGATTTTTCTTGATAGCTGCAAAATATGTATTTTTATGTTAATTTTTATTTTTTTGTCTTACCTTATGGTGGATTTACATAGTATAAATCTGGTCATAAGCCCTTTGAATTTTCATATAAAAGAAGCACCAACTCTATGAAGAAATGAATGAACGCGATATATATGTTATAATTTTGACTTACATATCGACTGCTGAGTGGATGATGGACCAATCTCGGCAACCAGTTCGAAAACGCCCTACTTTAAAAAACTTTTCAAAAACGTCGTATTTCAGAATTCGGTTGGAGAATGCCCTATTTCAGAATTCATTTCAAAACCGCCCTATCTCAGCTGCAGATTCAAAAACGCCCAATATCAGAACATTTTCAATACATTTTGAAGTGAGATAGGGCTTTTTTGAACCGGATTCTGAGATAGGGCGTTCTTCAACCAAATTTTGAGATCAAGTGTTTTTCAATAAAATTCTGAAATAGGGCGTTCTTGAAAAGTTTTTTGAAATAGGGCGTTTTCGAACTGGCTGCCTAGATAGGCCCAGCTTCCACTCAGCAGTCGATATACACTTGGCAAGAATGGTACAATAATTACAGGTATTGTCTTCCCAGAGGGCGCATATTCCGATCTGCCTTATTTGAAATATATCATTGTTACCCACACTAAAAGGTTTACTGTAAGGGAAAAAGGATATTAGTGTACACCATATACCATACGTTTTTTTTACCAAGCCTTCTTGCAGAGAACTTTACCATACGTTTTTTTTACCAAGCCTTCTTGCAGAGAACTTATTTAACATAATAATATACATTTGCTTAGTAAACAAATCAACAATTTTTATTCCTCACTTTATTTCAAACGTTTTCTCTTTTGTTTAGAAAAATTATAATAATTTAGTTGAGCGAAAACCAAAAACGAAGCCAACTAAAAGTGAAAGAATCAACATTGAAATGCGTCAAAATGAAACTAAGGAAGCACGAATTTCGATGTGAAGCAAAACTCTCTGGAAAGACAATACCTGCAATAATAGTACCATGCTTGGCAAGTATTCTTTTGTAAACAACAAAACCATGATAAAAATATATGAAGGTAAAACCGCTGAGAGACGTTTTTAGCATTTTCGACGTTTTTAAGAATTTTCATTTTAAAATTTATTCACAAACTCACACAGACGTTCTCATTTCCAATTCAATTTTATGTCATGGTACAATAATTACAGGTATTGTCTTCCCAGAGAGTTTTGCTGAACATCGATTTTCGTGCTCGCTTATTTTCATTTTGACGCAATAAAATTAGGGGATTCACAAGACGTGTTAACCGTCGTAAAATCTTAAGCTTAACACTTGTTTATGTAAAATAGCGGTTAAAATGGTTGAGGGGTTGGCTAATTATATATTCTTTATCAGTTTAAAAGAATTTCGGTTTAGTTAGAAGTCGCCTAAAACCATTTTAATTAAAAAAGATGTTAACCTTAAGATTTTACGACGGTTAACACGTCTTGTGAATCCCCTAAATGTTGATTCTTTTACTTTTATTTGGCTTTGCTTTTTGTTTTCGCTCAGTTAAATTTGTATAATTTTTCAAAATAAAAGAAAAAAACGTTTGAAACGAAGTGAGCCCTACAAATTTTGAATTTATTTACAAGCAAAGTTTTTTTCCCTGCTTTTGCTCTAGAAGGTTTGTTTTAAAGAAATAAATACGTGTACATTAGACTGCATCACCAAAAAAAGTTGCGGTTTTTCCGCCGGGTTTACAAAATGTATTATATTTTAAGACGTCCACCAAAATATTTCGGAAAAATATTAAGATTTAAGCGAGCTGGGCCGATTTGAAAATACCTCAAAACAATTAAGTTTTTTATGAATAAAAATAGTTTCTTAAAGAAGTTTTTGGAGAAAGCCCCCTAAGATGACGAAACAGATTAGGTTCAAAACCGTTAAACCGTTTTGTTGTTTGAGGGAATTTTTTCAAAACATATTTAAGAAACTATTTTTATTCATAAAAAACTCCATTTTGGAGGTATTTTCAAATCGGTCCAGCTCGCTCGAAATATTTTGGTGGTCTTAAAATATAATAGATTTTATAATTCCAATGGTACGGTTTTTTTTCTGTATGGGGAGTGATGCAGTCTAGTGTACATAGTTACATATATGGTATATGGCGGATCGGAATATGGTTTTATATGATTTTAAAATGCTGGCAAACCTCAAATAAAATCATGGCCGACGAATTGAGAGCACGGTTCTACCTTCTATGTTTTTATCATGCAACAAACAAATAAAAATCATTTGGTGCTAGCTTCGAAACTAGAAGCTTATTTTTTGAAATGTTCTTTAAAAAGCACGAGAACTGGTGTCCTACTCCTGCCAATAAAGCATTGTGGATCGCTATTTTTATATGTGTATAGCCATGTATAGCTTCGATTTAAACATCTTTGTGGAAAAAATGTTTTTTTGTTCAGAAATTGCTTGTTTATTATACGTTTCATGAGCATGAAATGGTATTATAACTTTGGTCCGATGTTTGTAAGTACAAGAATACGAAGAGATAAACACATCAAAATGTATACTTATATGATCAGAACGCCGAGCTGAGTCGATTTAGCCATGTCCGTCTGTCCGTCTGTCTGTCTGTCCGTCTGTTTGTATGCAATCTAGTCTCTCAGTTTTCGAGATATCCGGATGAAGTTTGGTAGGTGGGTGTATTTTTATATTGTATTAATCATTTGTCGGAACCGGAAGAATCGGACCACTATAACATATAGCTCCCATACAACTGATTGTTCAGATATGAGATTTTTCGTTATATCTTTTTATTCGTTATTATTATTATTTTTATTTTATTATTATTATTTTTCGTTATAACTCCTCCATTTAAATAGCTAGGAACATGAAATTTCGCACTGTTTTCAATAATTACGAACAGAAAACTTACAACGAAAATTACAAAGATCGGGTAACTATAACCTATAGCTCCCATACAACTGATTGTTCAGATATGAGAATTTTCGTTATAACTCCTCCATTTATGCAGCTGGGAACATGAAATTTCGCACTATTTCCACTCATTATCAAAAGAATACTTACAGAGAAAATGGTGAAGATTTGGTCGCTATAACCTATAGCAGGGGTGGGCAAGGCCGATGCCAAAAGGAGCCTCATGTAAATTGTTATAAGAAATGAAAAACATTAATATTATTATCATTCTAATGCATGTAAGATGGATATTAAAAAAAAAATCAAAAGATCCCTGGCCCAATTTTCAAAATCTGGTTTTACCTCAGTTAAAGGCGTTCGTAACAGTTCTGTTAAATGTTGGTTAATCAATTGTGGACGGCATTTTGACTTTACTTTGTAGAGTACAAAGATTCACAGTTATAAGTTGTACCAAAAATTTAAAATATACGGCACGCAGCTGGTTTCAACAGCAGATATTTTTAATCTGGTACATGTTGCCGGAAATCAAGCAGTGGCAAAGCTTTATGTTGCATTTCCAGTGTCTTATCTTCTTTTCATTCCAAAAACACCAACTCTTCTTCGCTTTTCTTAAAACGAGTATTTCGGATATTGTAAATTCAGAAAAATGCAATTATGTTACATAGAAAGTCAGAAAGTCAGAAAGCCAATTTTCATTCTCCAATTGCGGGTAATGTTCCGATCTCAATTTGCGTATGTATGTGTATATTTTTATATATAAATTTTATAAATAATAAAATTAAAAAAAAAACAAGACAATGGAAAATAGTGTCTATCAAAGAAATATGTATTTTAAAAAGTAAAAAGAGCCAAAATATTTTAAGCAAACAGAAAGTAAATAGAGCCGCACTTTTCTGAGAAAAGAGCCGTATTTGGTTCAAGGAACCGCGCTTTTCCGCTGTTGACCTATAGCCTCCATTCAACTTATTGTTCCGATATGAGATTTTTTGTTATAACTTCTCCATTATGCAGCTAGAAACATTAAATTGCGCACTATTTTCACTCATTATCAACAGAAAGAATACAGTAAAATGAACAAAGATCGGGTCACTATAACCTAATTATTGGCTCCATACATCTGATTGTTCAGATATGGGATTTTACTGTAAAACTCCATTATTTGGGCAGCTAAAACCGATAAATTTCGTAAGCTATTTTATAAATAATAATACAAAGTCTACGGAGAAAATTGTCAAAATCTATGCTGTATAAGCTTTATCTCCTATACCACTGATTGTTCAGATACCAGTTTTTGCGATACATCTCCTTTATGTAGGAAGGTAAACCCATTAAGTTGTGTTATCGGTTTAAATACCGATCACAGCAGTTAAACTCACTTAGATTGGTGCTATATAAGGAAGATATTTCCATACCTCTGATTGTTTAGATACGATTTTGTATATATGTAACTCCTCCATCGATGCATGCTGTGAATATATAAATTTGTTCAAATTCAAAATTTCAGATGTTCATGAAAGGTATGAAGCCTTCGGCATAGCCGAAGACAGCGCTGCTCTTACTTGTTTTTTTCTCTTTCATATTACAAAGTTAAAATCATAGGGATGCCGTTTTCATCCGTTTTTCAATATACATATTTTATACTTGAAAAAGCACCAAAATATTTATGTAATACTTATACACACATATATAGATTGCCGCTTACACAAAATGTTAAT
The DNA here is from genome assembly GCF_001687245.7 of Rhagoletis zephyria. Classification (NCBI taxonomy): domain Eukaryota; kingdom Metazoa; phylum Arthropoda; class Insecta; order Diptera; family Tephritidae; genus Rhagoletis; species Rhagoletis zephyria. The sequence goes on along the minus strand of NW_016168371.1, from coordinate 6,805 downwards.
GTTTGACCTAGCTTATCCTCCAATACGTGACGTGCGCCTTGCTTTGCATGCGTACAAAGTATAATGTTCCATAACTCCGAACTACAAAATGTTGACAATGTATACTTTTCCAAAACGCATCCGAAAAGTTGTCGAAACGCATCGCTAGAGTAATAAGCGCATCAGAAGCAAAGTTGATGCTTCGTTTCTTATTCTAACTGCATCTAGAACTAAAAATCGTCAAAATTGCGCTTACGACAATCTTACCCAGGCGACGATATATATATTGCTAGTAACGTATGCGGAATGAAATGCGGACAATTTCTAAGCAGATTTTAAAAAGTTGTAAACACAGGAGCCAAACTAAGTATACCAAAATCTACTGCGTAAAGTAACGTGCTTTTTCATCTTTTCTCTATGAGACTTAAAAAAAACTTTATTTACAAAGGAAATGTCGGCTTTAAATAATAGGAAACACTAGAAGGAATCCCACGAGTGCGAAAAAACATGTTTCACATAGCAGCGAAATGAGACCGTAACAAGAATCATTAATTGCTTGATCTTTCGGCAAAATCACAGCGTATAATGGCAATAAATTGCAAAGTAAGCAAAAAAACATTAAAGACTATGCAAGAGCCAGGGATATAGTGAAATATGTGCAAACCTCTCTACTCGAAATTTTTTAAACGTTGAAAAGGAAAATTAAAAGCGGTTATGAGCGCTTTCACAAAATTTGCTGGAATCACACTCATTTCAGTTTTGTACAACGGATTAGGGAAATATTTTTCATTGGGGACAAATAAAAGGGCACCTCAATATAACTGTGAACTAATTATCGTCTAAATGGCCAAAAAATAATAATAACTCAAATTGGCACAATAAAGTCCCAAAATAATATTTTTGAAAAAGCCCTCCGCACTATGCCTGAAAACTTAAACTAGCCAATCGTTAAGGACCTGAGAATTTTCTATAAAAATGTTTCTTGGAAATTTCGACAATGTCTATGTGAGTGGGAAAACAATATTTGTTGCATCCGAAAGTATAGCTGTTTCTTTTTACTGCATCAGTTCGTATTTATTTATTTATTTATTTATTTATTTAGTCTATGGAACAATATTTCTTATCACAAGGAGTTATTGGGGATATACATTCATAAACACTATAATTAATATTATCGCTTAGAGTGTCAGTCTATAGGACATTGTGTAAGTTGAAATCCCCAATATGCACAAATTCTATCCGATGGATCATTTAATGCGAGCGAGATAATATTATCCACGTGCATTTTATATAGATCAAAGTTGCTATTTGGTGAAATATAAGAAGTAATTAGATATACTCATCTACATCTAAAAGGGTCTCTTAAGCGCACACACAGTTGGTCAAACAAAGAATCGTCATTGTTGAGTGTAACCAAGTAGGCGCGAAATTTACGTCAAACAGCTATAAGGACGCCTCCACCTCTGCGGGAACCAGTCTTAGAAGGATCCTTGTTTTTACGAAAATCGTCAAACATATTAGGATCAAAGAACTCACTATCATGAAACTCCGAATGCAGCCAAGTTTCCACAATGACGAATATGTCATGGGCCATCTGCGCACTGAAGGAACTGACAATATTAGATTTCGTTCTTAAACCTGATATTTTCTGAAAATATATATTTGGACCAGAGGACTAATCAGAGGGAGACTGGTGGCTTTTATGACCAGTAAGATCATTAGTTTGAACACTTTGAATTACGGGCTGGGTGTCCTGGACCCCCGCTTTTGGAAAAAATGAAACGGCTCGATTCTTACATCCCTCGGCCAAACTGAAGCTTTAAGTACTACGTCATGATACATTGTAGGTACGCCAAGCTTAAAATTGATTCGCTTTAGAGTTCTTCTTCTTCTTATTTGGCACTGTAACCGCCTAAGCGATTTTGGCCGAGTTCAACAAAGCACGCCAGTCGTTTCTTTTCTGTGCCAACTGACGCTAATTGGAAATGCCAAGTGAAGCCAAGTCCTTCTCCACCTGGTCTCTCCATCGCAATGGGGGCCTCCCTCTTTCTCTGCTACCACCAGCGGCCTCCGAGTTGAATACTTTCCATTCGAACGATATAGCCAAGCCAGCGGAGCCGCTGCATTTTAATTCGCTGCACTGTCCATGTCGTTGTAAAGCGGTACTTGCCGTCGCCAACGTGTAAAGGACCGTAAATCTTCCGAAAAATCTTTCTCTCGAATACTGCAAGAGCCGCCTCATTGGATATTGTCATTGTCCATGCCTGTGCGCCATATACCAGCACGCGCATGATGAGTGACTTATAGAGTGTGGTTTTCGTACGTCGAGAGAGGACTTTACTCCTGAATTGCCTACTCAGTCCAAAGTAGCACTTGTTGGCAAGAGTGACTGCGTTTGATTTCCATGCTGACATTATTATCGGTGTTAATGCTGGTTTCCAAGTAAACGAAATTCTCTACTTTCTCGAAATTATAACTGTCAACAGTGACGTGGGTGCCAAGGCGCGAATCTGCTGACTGTTTGTTTGATGACAGGAGATACTTCGTCTTGTCTGGACGCTTACTTTTCAGAAAAACTTGAAAATTAAATTAAATTAAATTGTCTTATGTAAACGCAGCGTTAACACGAGTTTCATTTTCACCCATTGTTCACTTTTCACTTTCGAATCCGATAGGCTAAAAAATTTTCCGCTAACCATTTAAAATTTAAAAAAGCAAATTATGTATTGTTGTCCCAAGCATTAAACGGGGACATTTTGGTTGTAAACGGGGACATGGTAGAGCTGTCAAACTATCGATAGTCAAGTCCATCGATGTTTTACGATAGTCTTAAGGGTGACTATCGATAGTATCGACCCATTTCAAATGATTTTCTAAATCCATTTATTTTTCGTTATCTTGCTTTTATAAATTTGTTTATTTTAGCGGTTCACGGTTGCATTTAAATATCGAGAAATATTGCTAGAAATTCATTCGTGTAAACAGTCAAAAAGCGATTTCAGAAATTTTCCCTACAATTCGCCTTTCGGGGAAAAAAAATTCTTTCGAAAGACACTTTATATGCAAGGTGCCACTGCTCATGCAACAGCTTTCTGCAATTTCTCAATTTGACAGTCTTTTGAAATATACTGCATTGATCGGTCTAAGACGGCAATATAACCTCTGCTATTTCCACGCTTAAAATAAAAAATAGCGCTTTTAGAAATAATGCCATGAACCACTAAACAGATCACCCAGCACGGCAACCGCGTATTTGTAATTGCATTTGAGAAAGAAAATAATAGTTGGTAACGTCATTTTTTAATAGGTTGTTTCATTCACACACATTGTTTCATTCCGTGTCATTCACATGGCGGCGAAAAATTACGCACTGCACAAAAAAAAAATATTTTTTCTCGCACACCGTCCTGGGTGATCTTTTTTCGTTCGTTCATGAAATAATGCTGCAATTTTTGTTCTCTTTGAGCCATGAAAGAGAATACGCTATCAATGAAACGATAGTGGCGATAGTATTAAAACTATCGATAGTTATTTCAAGTGATCAGACTATCGATACTATCGATAGTATCGGCGATAGTTTGACAGCTCTAGGACATGGGAACAAAGGGTCCGAAACAGGGACATGCCCTACACTAAGTGCATTTTAATATTTTCAGGCAATAGCCTCATGCGATTATTACGAAGCATTGATTTGAAGGAACTAAAGCTCATCTCCTAATCTATAGATACTAAAATCCACTTTTTTAGCAATTAAGTAGTAGGTTTTGATGTTTTTTTTTCGTGGTTTACTTTTATTCCACAGCAGTCGAAAGTATGTTTTCGCCTAATTATTCTATATAGCCCTGGATTTTCACGGAGTTATAACAAGCGGCCTCAGGTATTTTAAATATTCGCAAATATGTGACTTAAAAACAGAATACGGGCATGAATTTCATAATTAACCTAGTTTACAAGAAACTCACCACCAAAGGCGAATTCATATAAGGTGGTAGTGGCAGCACAAAAGCAAAAAAGTACACTAACAAATTATACCCACAATGGCAATAAGAACAAAAAAAAAACGTAAATAAACACATCATGACATCAGTACGAAAATCTAATTTCGCCGGTAACACCACCTTATATGAACTCACCATGTCCTCACTAGGCAAGGTGGAGAAGCAATCAGCTGAAGGAACGAATTCCAGTGTTGTGAAACATAAAAGTATGAAAATGAAGAGATAAATATTAAAAAGGCAAAACATGCAGAAAAATGGAATAAAGTCAAAAAGGCAAAAAATGCAAAATTAAAATTTATATTTTTAATCAAGGAAAACATGACCCGTGTGATTCTTTAATTTGTTTACAAATACGACCAAGCAGACAAAATAGGCAAATGCCTTAAAATACTAACCCTGGTTATCATACTGCTTTGTATTTTTAACCGACTTCCAAAAAAGGAGGAGGTTATCAGATCGTCGGAATATTTTTTATTTTTTATTTTTTTTTTGTTTTATGTATGTTACCGCATAACTTTGGACTACGTCAACCGATTTCGATAATTCTTTTTGCATCGGAAAGGTAGTGTCTCAGAGGTGGTCCCATACTAATCTGGTTAAGATCCGATCAGCGGATCATGAGATATATATATATATTTTTTTTTTTTATATGGGAGTTGAAGTCGGTTTTTTTTTTGCTAAAAATGACTAGTTATTATCTACCATACATGAGTTGCTTTTAAGTACCTATGTATGTAAATAAAAAATTCTAGCACAAACAATTTCTTCGTTTTAAATTTATTTGTTTATTGTTATTGATTTTTACCAGGTCAAAATTTTGACATGGATGTGAATGTCAGTGTTGCCGCTTTCCTCTTTTTCGGTGGGTTTTTGGTGGGAAAAAACCTCATTGGCATCCCTGCATCAGTTAAACTTCTCATGGAAAGATGTATGAAAGTCCAACTTACTATAATTTCATAGTACCAGGTTGACCGAGCCGGAGTGCATATACTTTTTAAAGTTTTCAAGATTTGGATAGCTTTAAAAAATATTTTGTAAATAAAAAAAAATGGATTTCGATATCTATTAAGTAAATTTCTTACTCCAAAATTTAGCTGAATGAATGGTACATATCTTGAGCGTATATGTACTGTGTATACATAAAAAAATGCTGATTAAAATTAACAAAATAAAAATTTGTCTTACACAGAAGCGTGGCAACCCTGATGGAAAATATGAATAGTAATATTTTACCTATTTTTCTAAACAAAAAATTAACTGCAACACTTTCGTATTCGGATTTTGCTTCGAATCGTAGGAATGGTATGCTGCAATCCGAATCGTATCTTCGAACCTTCGAAATTCGTAACAATGGCATGCTTTTGCGTAATTTTGTACGAAAACAATTCTGTGTCGGAGGCGAGATAAAAGAAGTAAATCGATGTGCGTTTGCAGGAAATATTAGTGGTTTTTATTTAAACAGATAAATTTGTCTTTCGCATATAAGTATATTTGTATCCACTGCTTTATATAAACGAGCAAAAAAGAATCTTTGTTGCCCCTTACCGAGAAACTTGGGTCCGGTTTAATTACACTGTGGAACAAATTCAGGTTAGCAAAAGTTAGGTCGATTCTGAGAGTGAGGGGTGAAAATAGAGGCTAAATTAGAAGACCCGTATCGCGGAATTTGTTTATGTTAGTTCGAATTTTTTTTAATCGACCTTCGAACTTTGCAGTCAAATGCCGATTTTCAGCATATTGTTTATATGGTTTTTTGGCTATAACTCGTCGACTAATTGATATTTTTTCAATCTGTTAAAGACAACTTATTGCTAGAGACCTGTGCAACAATTAAAATTAAAAAAAATTGATTTAGAAAATTTTTGTAGTGCTTATGAATCAAAATGTTGGATTTTTTTTCATGCTTTTTGAACAAAAAGTTTTTTTTGCTTTCTGTTTGATCTATAATATGCTTCTCAGTTTCTTCAATAAATTTCATTTGAAAAGAAAACAATCATAATACAAAACTTGCGTTTTCCAGCTTAATATTAATTTACTTCTCATTTCTTATGTACCAATTTTTTCAGTGTTGGTTTTGAAGAAAGTTGAAAAAGAAATTATAAAAATATGGAAAAAAATATAATTTCGAAATGTTAGTTATGAAAAGTTTTAAGTAAAAAAATTTAATAAATTAAATTAATGATTTGGCCAGTTGCCGTTTAGCAGGCGGCTGTGGATCAACATCACTGCTCTCTCTAATATCTTGGTCATCGTCATCATCATCAGAAAGGTCGATAATTTCGTCCAACAGATATTCTTGAATTTCATCTTTGTCTTCCCCTTCTTCTACAAAGGTGTTTTTATACTACCAACAAATTTCAGATTCAGTTGGCAACTGTTGAGCGAGTTGATCAAGATGCCGATACAAGAGATGAATTTTGTACGACATATTTCATCGTAAGCTGCCAACATGTTTGCAACAAATTGCCTGTAGTTGTCTTTGCGTTATTTAACCAAAAGTCCTTTAATGACTGCTTTCAATGCGAGCCATGCATTTAATTCTCGGTCTGTCAGAACTTGGTCAAAATCTTGACGACTCATTAGTTTCCGTATGTCGGGACCATTAACAACCCCTT
>NW_016168371.1:0-171 GCF_001687245.7 Rhagoletis zephyria | reverse complement strand
CTTTTTGCGATACATTTCAAAAAAATTTTAGCAATGCCAAGTTTAATGTGGAGCAACGGCAACAAAATTTTCATTTCAGGAACAAGACTTTCGTGTATCCTATTGTATTTAGGCCATTTCCGTCCTTTAATACCTTCTCCGTATCGTGAATCCCAATCGCACAAAAAACAC
>NW_016168370.1:0-19422 GCF_001687245.7 Rhagoletis zephyria | reverse complement strand
TGATCGCAACATACAAGGAAATTATCAAGCCAGCTCTAAACTGTGCAGCGGCTGTGTGGTCACCGAGGACAAGTAGGACGTAATGAACGAAACTACAATAGAGCACTCCGAGCAGCTACAAAATGCATCCTGAAGTCGCCTAAACATCATTTTCAAATCGAGCAACAGATGCTTCCGGTAAGGGAGCAGACCATTATGCTCAGCAAGCAGTTCCGTGTGAAAATCTGTTCTAGGAAAGCACTAATTAAAACTGTCGGCACGGCATAAGGTAAGGGAGAGCCTCAGTTGTCAATGCATGCATAAAACCCCGGTGCTGAACACGAGGCCTATTGCCGGCGTCGAACGGCAGTTGTTTTTTCTACGAGCAGCTTTTTCATAGCGGAAATGGACTCGGAGATTTGCCGTTGCCTGAAAAAAAAATTATTTGTATGGTGGATGCGGAATTCTTCAGGCACATCAGAAGGCATCTCCATGAGCTAAACTATTTAAGTCAAACACTGGACCCGGCCGGCACTGAATATTAAGACCGAGAAAGAGCATCAACTGTCAGGAGACTCACGTTCCTACGATAAAATTACGGTCTGAATACTGTAGCAGATTTACCGGTAATCTGCACAGACTAGACCCCGATGGGCCTAGCGTATGTGAAGGGCACTTTTATGAATAGGATACAGGGTATACTCTTCTTATTTATTAGAAATTCCAAGAGAAGCCAAGCCCTTCTCCACCTGGTCTTTCCAACGCGGAGGCGGCTTTCGTTTTGCTCTGTTACCAGCATCGCGATCCGCGTTTGATACTTTCTTAGTTGGAGCGTTTCTGTCCATTCATCAGATATTTTCATTGTCCATGGGCCGCAGAATACACCACCACAGGCATGAGGCAGTTCACAAGGTGTTGTATACTGTCGTACGGTTGTATATCGTAAAGTTTCATAACTACGTAAGAACTCCCTAATGATTACATACATGAGTACATAGTAGATGTATACATAAATATATGTCAGTTACCTCCGCGACCTATTGTCGATTGCATGGTAAGGTAATGGAAATGTTCACCGATAAATTTATTAGGCACGCACTTTGCGTAATGACGACATAATTATCACAAAGTGTCGCACAGCCATGAAATCTCACATCCCTACATACGCATAGCAGAAACGCGATACATACTTCAGCACTTGCGCCCCCAATGAAATTTGCCAATGCAAGTGATGCATTTTAGTACGTTTGAGAATTTCAATTGGAGAAGTACTTATCTGCAAATGTATGTATGTATGTACACATGAAATGCCTTAACGTACTTATCAAAATAATTACTTGCATATACATTGTACTTAACATACAAACATATCAACGTATATGTACATACATGGTTGCTTCTTTATCGGGTCCTCTATAGCCAACATCTTCTATGCCACATAATGAATTACAAGTACAGCTGCTTCCATTCACCACTCGTATGTGTGCAATTATAGCGAGGGAGGCGGGACAATATTGCACGCTTGATAATGACGTAAATCTGAATCAGTGTTAGCTGGTTTCGAAACAATTTTAGCGTTAATTGGAAGGTGGCGCACAATTTATTGGAATTTCGCAATAAAAGCTCTTGTCAAAATTACCTTAATCAGTTTTAAGTTGAATATAATTTCGCAAATACCTACATATATTCTATATGAATTTTAACGAAGTGCTGATAACTACTTAGAGATTTGCCTACCTAACTTGAATAATATGTACTGTATTGTATAAATATACTTACTTAAAAAGAGATTTCCGTGTCAGCTTAATTTACTAAACTGGTAACAACGAATAAATGCAGAGGTGTTTGTTTATAAGAATGTCCAGTACTTAGTCGCCTTAGTATTCTATCACTTCCCTCTTATCTTTCATGAATTGTTTTTAATCGTATGTGGCCCTATAGCAAGAAATTACTCATGCCCGGTTGTTGCATCCTTGGCTTAGTTATCCGCTCCCGGAATCGAGAGCAGTTGAATAGCATTGTAAAATGCTCTGGTTGCGGTCTTTTCTTCGTAAGTTATTGTTCGCACACAGACAAATGGCGTTCACTCCCACGTGAAAAATGCTCGGTTATTCCCCTCTAGGCATCGAAAGTGTTAATCTTGATTCCCTAGAAGCCAGTGCATATGTACCAGTGCACAGTACCAACCTAAAGGTAAGGTGTTTTCTCGAATACCCCAATCCAGCTTAAGTTATATGTAAACCCTTTCTCTAGCTAAGTTATTTCAGATTCGTTCGCCTATCTGCTCTACGGTTAAAAGAGGCTCCAGGTTGAGATTTACATCCACCACCGATATCGGGTGTAAATATGTTACTCATGCTAGTCGTTTGTGCTTGGTATGCGACTGCCTCTTCGAGAGTAGATTGGTTCTGGATATTCCATAATTCACTAACATTTGTTTAATGTCTGATAGTTCGAAAAGAACTAAAATGAAGTTTATTACAGCTCATTAGCAATTACTTACGTGAGTGCTTATAACTAGGATAGATTATATAGTTGTCTTCTCCTAATAATAGGATAAAGTTATTTCGTATTTAATATAGTAAGTATCAGGAATATAGTGAGAGAGGTAGAGAAACGAAGACAGAAAATAATAGAAATGAAACTTAAATTGCAGACATTTTACCCTACACAACAGAACATCCTTTCTGAGTACCGAGAGTTCCCGAGACCATCAATTGTTTTTCGATTAGACTTTCGGTCGAGACAGGAGACAGCTGAAGATAAGTTGAATCGGCTATAATTCCGTTCAGCGAATCAACTTTCGTTCCAGCTTGCAGTTCTGCATTTCCTTTTAAGTCTACATTACACGGAGTAGATTGCTGGTATTCATTCAGGCTCGGGCAGATGGTCATTGGGCAGAAGAAGGTCAATACTTTCTTATGTCACGTGCAAAATTTAGAGGGGTACTTTGGTGCTTGGTAATTGAAGGTCTACTGGTCAACCCTAAAGTCTCTAATAATACATGCCCCACTATCAGTTGTGCCGGAAAGTTAAATGGAAGCGGAATATGAATGGCACTTGGTGTATGACCTGACCGCTAGCTCAAAGCTTGTGATGTGTTCTCAACTAGAATGATAAGAAAGGACAGCCTTATTCCTTGAGTTAAGACTTCTCTTGATGCGCTGCTTAAGCTATAGTCATTTAATGTCCTTTTTCGCATAGGGCCACTTGTAGTCTTAAACGACATGGGTGCCTTTATCATATAGTTTAGAGTGGGGTGGAAATTTCTGTGGGCAGAGATCTAGAAGTCAATGTCTTTTCAATGTCACAGGACAGAAGCTCACCATTGGATTTGCTAAGTTCCCCGTGGATACATGCTGCCTGGCCTCAATACAAAGCCCGGCCTTATACATTGTACAAACTCTGCTGATGGTTCCAAACCTGACAGAGGATCAGGATGGGGGAACTATTTCGAAGGTAACCTAGCCTATACTTCTCTCTTGGCAAATACGCCTCAGTATTCAAAACTGAAGTAGGTAAGAAGTTTGGAGTTGACTTGATTGTCATCGAAGCCGCCGTCATACACTGATGCATTTTTATTTATTTTGCTCTGATATGACTCAGAGACATCGAGGGCCTGCAGATGGGCAAAACTTACATTATCCTCAATCTCAGAAGGCCTTGCAGACAACACTTGGAATTGATTTCTCGTCTTTGCTAAGATTATGTGTGGGGTTTTTGGCCACGACGTAGTGAGAGGCTAACACCTGAGCTCTTTACCCCCAATGATCTAATGCATACTAAAACAAACGCCCAAATAGAATAAAAATGGTCGGGTAATATATACCTTTAATATTCATTTGGCATGAATTGCGTGTTTCACCAGTAAAAGTTAGTTGGTAAAGTAATTGGGTGTAACAGAATAAAAGACACCTCGACCTGAAACCTTTTGTATATCTTTTTAGGAGAGCGAGCCCTGACCCAGTATTTCCAAGACGCCTTCGCCTTTCCTAATAAATTCTAAGCCTCATCGTGTTCCGAGGCAGAGCCGGCATTTTGACCCTGTGATCTCACCTATTCGACGCATGCGAAACTGTAGTCGGTTTTGATCAGGCAGGTACCCAGGAAGTAGCCTGATGAGGTTCAAATTTAGAAATTTAGAAAGTAAAGATGTTATGAATTTCATTATATCTTTTAATCGAATTATGAATAAGAAACTTTTGACTGATTTATGACTCGCCAAAGACGAAAGTTTTAATGGTGCCAAAATGTTCTCAAATTAGGTAAAGCTTATACGGTACAATAATTTTACTGGCAACTATTAGTTGAAACCAGCAATGGTCTGGTGTGAATGGCCTTTCAACTAATCGCTTCCAATGAAGTTGGGGAGTAGACAATTTTTCGATTCAACAAACCGCTTTTAAAATTTCCTGTAAAGTCGACTTATGTAAACACCGTATTAGTTTCCAGCTCTCATGAAAAACCAAAAGAAATAATTTTGCTTGGAAAAGCATGGTACAATTATTAAAGTATTGTCTTCCGAGAGAGACTTATTTAAAAAAAAATATTATTGTTGCCCACACTAAAAGATTTAGTGTAAGGGAAAGGGATATTTTCATACACGATATACCACATACATATTTATATGTATTTTTTTTAGACAAACCTTCTTGCAGAGAACTTATTTAATTTGCAAAAGTCGAAAAATAAACCTTTGCTTAGTGAACAAACTCAAAAAGCTTACTGCACACTTTATTTCAAACACTTTTTCTAGGAATATGCGATTATTCAATAAATCGAAGAAGCTGATTAATCGAAAATTGATTAACTAGTTATTTAAAGAATAATCATTTTCGATTGATTCGAGTCATTAATTTCTCGTTTTGATTAATCAAATTCTAATAAATTTTGTTACTCATTTCCGTTTGGAACCAACTTCAAAAAATTACAAGGTTATCAATTCGTCGAAATATTTTTTTTTTTGGTAGTTACCGCATAACTTTGGGCTTCGTCAACCGATTTCGATAATTCTTTTTCTATCGGAAATTTAGTGTCTCACAGGTGGTCCTTTACTAACGCGGTTTAGATCCCTCAAATGGATCATGAAAAAATTAACGGTACTCTTAAATTTTTATATGAGAATTGAAGTCGGTTGTGTTTTTAACCGACTTCACAAAAAGGAGAAGGTTATCAGTTCGTCGGAATATTTATTTTTTTTTTATGTATGTTACCGCATAACTTTGGATCTCGTTAACCGATTTCTATAATTCGTTTTTTAAAGGAAAGGTGATTCCATACTAACTTGGTTTAAATCCCATCATTGGATCATTAAGATATTAACGATTATCCTAAACTTGTATTTAAGAATTGAAGTCGGTTTTAGTTTTTGCTTAGAAATTACTTGTTCTCTTAAAAATTACTTGTTTTCTTAAAAATTATTTGTTAATTATTTCTGTTGCTTGAAAAAGAAGTTTGCTTTTCATGTAAATTTTCTTGAAGAAATAAATTTACGAGCATTGTTTGCTTGAGAGCTGCAGACTGATTTAAGAAATTTTTATAGAAAAAAATTTCCTTTCAATTTTTTGCGCGTCATTTTATATGAATTTTCCGTTTTTCTTGAGAGCTGGAATCAGGCCTTTAACCCTAGAATGGTAAACGTAGTTTTCAGTTTTAATGGTAAATGAATATTTCACCTACATATATAAAATAAAAAAATTCAAACAAAAGCAAAAACGTAATTACTATATCTTTTGTAACAAATATGCTATAGATTTAAGATCAAATTGACATATTACAAAAAAAAAGTTTACGTCTTAGCTATTAAAAAATTAAGTTTATTCTAGGGTTAAGAGTTGCAAACTGATTTAAGAAATTTTGACAATTTATTTTTCATTTCTTGAACGTAAATCTAGGATCTAATATATGTACACATGTATGTGTTTCGCATAGTTACCTCACCTCAAATGTGTCACCAAGCCGGCAGTGAAAAATCGATTTTCTAGCGCAAGCAACCAACTGACGACACCTTCTTTAAGTAACTGTCATTCAAAGGAAAAGCATTTACACACATACACATATATAGTACATTTTCAACCGATAAAATAAATGAAGAAATTTTGCAGCTACACCACGAAAGTGGAAATGCATTTCATGAGATGGAAAGGGAATACACAAATCAACGTAAAAGTTTGAAGAAATGCTTTTAAATTATGAACAACTAGCAAATGCAACCAGATATGCCTTATGAACAAACGACCATTTTTCGAAGAGTGTCAAAGAGAGACGGAAAGAAAAGGCAACTTAGCTAACTCGTAAAGAAAAGTGTCAGTTGGCATGTCATTATTGTAGTTCAGTCTTCGGTTTTTGATCTTGAAGATGTAGTATGTATGTAGATAATAGCAAAGAAATCCAATTGTCGCTTGAAAGTAGAAACTCACACAAAAGTTACTTCATCTTCACTTATGCTTGGCTTGCAGATTCTACCTGTCGGTTGTCCCAAGCAACCGGTGCACCCATATGTATAGATACTTACTTATATTTGTACTTACTTATATACTATATACATATTTATACACGCACACACACACACACACATTCTTTATTAAGCAACTTTCCAAGTTACAAGTCAACCTTAAGAGTGGCAACAAAGGACACGTCGTCAGTGGCAACTTGAGGTTTGGCTTATTATGGCCAAAGCAGCGGCTGACAGCCAGCCAACCATCAAACCAAGCGAACGCCCAGCCAAGCAACCAACCAACTATTCAACCGAAAGGCCGACGACGCACAGACGGACCAACAAGTCATCCAATCAAACCAACCAAGCAACCCAATTAAATAAACGACTGGAAATCCTTTATAATAATGAACATTTTTGCTTGGTTAGCCAACGTTACTAAAATTTACAAAAACAGTTCGTTCATATCCGGATGCAGGACATGGCTACCAACAAAGCGCCAACGACACCAGCTCATCTGCTGCCAACACCTTTGAGCTGATTTGTTTTTATTTAAATATGAATGCAGACAAATGTATTAAGGTGGTCCTTAAAATATCAACAACTAAATTTTTTTATGGGTTAGCGCTTTATTTTATTCTGCGTAGAAATAAAAGACATCAATGAAAAATTCAAAATTAGAAAAAAACAAAATTTAAAATTTCCACAATTTTAAACACATTTAAAAAATTTACATTAAACAAAATGACAAAAATTCAAAAAGAAAACCTGACTTGCAATCTGATAAGTTTGATATACTATTGAAACTTCTTAATATAAATTTATAAACTCGTTGAGTTATAGCTGGTCAAAGTAGAAATGTTGTCGAATTTTTGCGATTTAAAAAAAAATATTTTTTTTTCACTGACAAAAAATTTCTTTCAAATTTTAAATTTTCCCATCAAGTTTATACTAAGGATCACCCTAATACATATGTATGTATGTGCTGCCGCTGTTTGATCCCAGCGGTGGTGTATCCTTTGTGTATGGTGTGCGTGCTGCTGGTCGCCGGTGTCAAAGGTGAAATGATTATGTGTCAGCAGACAGTGTACTCGAACATTTAGCCTTCAAAAGTTGTCAGTTAAATCGTATCTACTGCATGACTGCGGGCGAACCCAATAAGTTGATAGAAGAGTGTTGATTTCATTCGAAATCTCTCGATTTTGTCGAGGGCACCTTATTCATAAGTTTGCTTACACACATGCGTACATACGAAGTTACTTAGTTGCAATGTGTCACCAGCTTTGAATAAAATTTCTAAGGATATAATGGTCTGTCGCTCGCCTCGCGCTCATATCTCATGTCTGCGCCCACTACATACATACATATGTACATATATATGTACTTATATCCTTGCAAACACACATTAGTATGTTAATTTCATTTCTAATGTCCTGCCATAAGCCTGTCTCACCCATCCGCTCTAGCCCGCAGCACACACATGTTCATGCATACATATGTACATATGTGCGAGTATGCATGCGCATGGTCTCAGCTGCTCGTCCGTTCCAGCTCATAAGTCAAGTTAATTTCATGTCATTTGTTTTCAAAATTTTCAGCGCTAGATAAAATTCTTCTTATCTTTTGTAGGCGTGTATCCAAAAAGGACACATAACATTAGTAAAAGGATATGTAAAGTATGTGAATCCATGTCCGAATATGTATGTATGTTCGTTAATTTGTGAGTAATGACGGTACACAAAAGCGCTGGATTTTGTGGATGATTTTGCCTTTTTAGCTGCTTTGGCTTAGCTTGTTGGTTGAGTTCGTCTTGTTGCTATGAATGGTAATGTATTTGCATTATTTTTAATTAGATGTTCACAAATTGGAATTGACTCAAAATTTTGTTCAAATGGAAATCTGGTACCATATATATCCAGAGTACACTGGAGATAAGAACGGAAACTTCTCAACGCTTCTGAATGGCGACACAGATGGCGCGTTTGATGTAAGAGATTCCGAACCAATGTATAGGGACGCAGCTAACGTTCTTCTACTGTTTTAAGACAAGGTGAGAACAGCAATAAGTCGGCTTAAGAACAAAAAGGCCCTTGTGACAGACGATATACCGGCTGAGCTTTATATGCTACTTCGGTAATCCTTTTAGATCTACACTAAGAAAAATTTAGCATGATTTTTGGGTTTCCCATGTAAAGGCCTTTCTGCAGCTCCCAGAAAAAACTAAAAATTCATACAAAATGAGGCACAAGAATTGGAAAAGAAATTTTCTTCTATCAAAATTGAATGCAACCCTTAAGAAAAATACGCTCTTATACTGATTTTTTCAAGAAAACTTATAGCAAACGTAAAGTACTTTTCCAGCAACAGAAATAATGAAAAATATTTCTTGTAATTTTTCTTGAGACCTGTGTACGGGCCTTTACCGCTTTCTTTTAAACTGCGAATTAAAAAAAAATACAAATTTCAACAAGAAAATGTTACTCATAGCCATGTGCCAGTATCGCCATACGATATGGCGTATGAATAACATTATCTCGATATGAATGTAAAGACGACTTTAGGAATCAGAAAAATGTTAAATATTAATATACATATGTACATATAATAACAAATTCTCCTGAAAATCCGAGAAAATTGGAAACCGAGGGAATTTCTATTCGAATATTACCAAAGGTCCCTTTCCGGTCTCCTCGCGAAACAAGTTCTTAAATTACAAAGTTTAAAAAAAGTGTATGCACATCAAACCAAACCTATATATCCCTATGTTATTCGACGCGCTTGTTAGCAGTTATAACTGTGAAGTAGTTTGTCAATCTAAGATCCAGCATAAATACCTATAACAACTTCAGCCTGGAAATGAATCGAAGAATAACTCTTGCCCACAGGTGCTACTTTGGGCTCAGTAGGCAATTGAAAAACAGAACAAAAATCAAATCAAAAAGATTTTTGGTCTCGGCCCAAACCTAAAAACGGTTGCATTGCCAAATAGTTAGAAGTATCGGCTTGTTTTGGTGTCATTTTAGCGTCCCTATAGTGTTGTCGAATCGCAAAATGAATTTTATTGTTTCCTTTGTTTATACTTTTGCGTTTCTACAATTTGATCGTAAGCGACAGTGTGTGCGTAGGACTTCATTTTAAATAGCAATTTTAACTGCAGTTTTTACCAAAGTTCCATCGGCGCTTCATACAACTGAATGCTTAAAAATCAGCTTATTTCCATCGTCAAAATTAAGTGCAATCTACTGTTATGCAACGGAAGCCGCAATCACTAAATCGTTTTTGAAAATATTGCTTTGCTAAGGTGCTAAAAGATTGTAAAGCATATCAGAAATATTAAAAACAAACATTCAAGGGGGCTAAGGTTCATGTCTTATGCCCCTGTATAGAAAAAATTGCAACAGAATTTTAAACTGCCATCTTAATACCAGCTATACGACCATAGTGATGCACACTTTCGAAATTATTTCACTTTGTTGTTTATCTCCTTTCAAATTGCTTTTAAGATTTTTGTTTTACCGCTCTTCAATATCACAACATTTGCAGTTCTGCTTTCCTTCCAATCTTTTATTTTAAGCTCTAGATTTAAAGTTTTCGTTTAGCGCCCTTTTTTAAGAAAAAGGTTTAAAACACACGGCGAGCCGAAAGATATAAAAATTGATTTTGAAACTTGCTAAAAATCTCCCAAAAACGAAAATTTTTGCATAGACCCTAATCTGGTGAAGGACTAAATTTTACTTTTTTCTTATTTCTCTATCAAAAAAAAAAAACAAGAGAATGGTCGTTTTTGACGTTTATTTTAGAATTGAACGAGCTTTAACACAACGTGTCTACCAACAGAACTTGTGGAAAATCTAGTAGATGCAGAAAACTATTTAAAGTTAAAAATATTTTGAGTGCATGCTGCTGTCAATCAGTGTATATATTTAATTGACTTTAAATTGAGGCTTTTCAAACAATCCTAATAATATCCCCACTCCTTCGTTTATAAATGTCCTGATTACGCAACATGACGGCTATCGTCAGCGCCAACTCTTTAATAAATTTCCCCTCAGCATGTTGAGGAAAAGTGTCGTAAGTGCCATTATATATTTATACAGAATGTAAAGAATTAATAGTCCTATTAAAAAGCTAACATTCAATACTGGTTTTGACCATTTAAATCCAAATAAGTTATAAGACTTTTTGAGGGTGAATTAAAAAAATCCCAGCCTGTAAAATTTGCTTACGATAAAATCGAAAATAGGAGTCGATTTTTACCAACCTACATACACTTTTTTGAGAAAGGCGTCCATATTTTACTCTAAAGGACATGATTACTTACCGGAAAATCTCCTGCTTTGGAACTAAAACGTGACTAAAATTGTCTATACCTTTGAGGGTCCTTGGAGGACTTTGGCAGGAGTTGGATACATTCCAGTTTGTCGATAAATTTCGATCGATACAATGAATTTCAAAAACTCAAAAATTTTCATAGCTCGACTAATTTCGATAATTTTTGATACATTTTGATAATCGTGCGTTTCGAGGGCTCGATAAATTTCGTTAATTCAAAAAGGTATTAATCTCGATATAAATCGATTGGCGGCGGTTGTGGTGGTGTAGTGATTAGCACTGCGCGCTACTACTCAAGCCCAGTTCAACCCAACATCAAAAAATAAAATCATAAAGGGTTTTTTCTAATGACGGTCGCCCCTCGACAGGAAATGGCAAACCTCCGAGTCGATTTGTTCCATGAAAAATAGCTTCTCATAAAAATACAATCGCCGTTCGCAGTCGGCGTAAAACTGTAGGCTGTGTGACAGCATCAAGGTGCACGTCACAAATCGGGGAAGAAGTTCTGTCAAATACTAGTAAGTAGTATGTGTAAGCGTCAAGCTATTATTATTAAATCGATACACTTTGTATATATTTAAAAATTTCGATAACTAGGTTAATTTTGACAAATTTCGATAACTCGTTATACTCTGGTAATACGGTAAATTCGATAAGCAGTAACTCCATAAATTTAACCTGGAAATTTCGAGAATTCGACACACTTTGAAAAATCCCAAAGCTTCGATTCGATAAATCGACAAAGTTTAGTAAATTATTAAATATCGATAGCTCGATAATTAATATCGATAACTCGAAAATAAATATTGATAACTCTATAAATGGGCATAATTCAATGAATATCGATAACTTGATAAATTTAATTAATTTGAAAACTTTCGATAATCCCATAAATTTTTACAGTTCGACGACATCCTTAAATTTCGACAGCTACTTAAGTTTTTGTTTATATAAATTTCGTTAACTCAATAAACATTGATCAATTTGCATGGATAACATGGATGATCCATAAACATGGATAACTCGATAAATGTCGATAGCTATAAACATCGATGATTCTATAAATTTTGGTAACTAGATAACTTTCGATAACAAAATTTTTATGACTGAATTTATTTCGATTCCTATCTTAACATTTCAATAAATTTTGTTAACTTTTCAGTTACCCTAATTCTTATGTATTTCTTACAGTTTTCATTTACGTCATTATCTGCAATTTTGCTTTACTTTTTTCCCTTAATCGTTTTTATCGTTTTTTGCCTTATCATCACATTTATCTTTATTAAAAAATTTAACTTCACATACGAAGTTAAAAACAAAATGCGAAAACCACTCAAATTGAACAAGTTGCAACAAGAATTATACACAAATACGGAAATTTTTAAGCGACGATGTTGGCCGTAATTTTGAACCAATTTTGAAACCGCCTTTCCAATGGTGATCTTGGTTTTGAAATCGGTTCGGTTGAATCGCCAAACGAAGATGGACAAAATTTATGTTAGCGTATTAATATATACATAGATTATACACTGTTATGGTGCTAAATTTAACAAAAACATTCATTGTAACGTTCCTGGTTTTGGTGTGTTTTGACTTCCGGTTATTTCCATTGTGCAATTATTAAAAGACCAGAGTAAGATTTTTCTTTTGAATTGTGATGTTTAAAAGTTATTGGATTTATTAAATTATACCCTTCTTAATAGGTATATTGTTTTTTGTTTATATAAATACCAACAGAGCATCCTAAGCTAATATTCACATTTTTCACTATCAGATTTTTAAACATATTCAATGAATTTTTTAAATATCTTCAAACCCATAATGGCTATAAATTTTATACAGGTAATATACATATATATTTGTGTGTGTTAATACGTCTACTAAAACTACAATTATACAAACAAAATAAACTCTTTAATTACAGATACATATACATATACATATATACAAGTATGTATATGCATGCCTACTTACAATTTACTTACATAGATGTTTACAATTACAATTAGAATGAAATTTTGATTATGTGCTTAATACTAACTGCGATATATATATTTTTCTTAAACATTTTACATTTTTTTTTATAAATTCGATATGTGATTTTCTTTGTCTTACAAAACAGTACAATTTCTGGCACTACAACAGTACAAGTAATAACTTATTTTACATTAAATTACTTTAAAATCTCACTTTCTCATATTGGCCTAGCGGCATCTAAATAAAATACGATATGGCAACGCTGCACAACAACCTAACTTTACTGTACTTTACTTTCTTCCATTCCGTTCGCTTCGACATCATTCTACACTTATCATTGCTTCACATCAAGTTCTACCACCTCATCCTCTGCCTCTGCCTGCTCCGCCATTTCTTTTAAACCCAACGCCGTTACCATGGCGTTACGCAGCCGCTAGTACGGCCGCCACACGTCAGTTGACTTTGGAGTACGGCAACGTATTGGCCCGAAACCACCAGATTCCAAATCAGTACGCGATGTGGTACTCACATCGTCCAGATCGATAGTCTCCACCGGGGATGGTGAGCGGCGCGTTGAAGTGACCGGCGGCGAAGCATTGGGATTTGCGTTCTCTACATCTGGCGAATGTGAAATCAGCGTCACACAACGTTTTACTAAATTAACACCATTTGTGCACGCATCCGTCGCTGTCAGGCTAGTTGTGCCCGGCAGTTCGGCGGGTGGCACACCAGGCGGCACTGGTTGCGCCAATCCATCACCAACGGCATTGCCAGCGCCTCGAAACCAAGGAAAGTCACTGTAGTTACCGTAAAGCTGTGTATACAGCCATTGGCTAGGCTGCGGCAGCAGCGGATTCTGTAAGAAAAGTTGCGCTGCTAAGGCGGGATTGAAGTTGCTGGCCGCGGGCGAGAATTGTGACGCGAATCCAGTGAAGAGCTCATTCTTGCGCAGCGTCGAATTTCGTTGTATGAGCGATGTGAAAGCGCCGCCACCGCCACCACCACCGCCACCGCTGGCAGAACCACAATTCGAAGGCGGCGAAGTGCTGCGTCCATCGTCGTCTTCGTGCAGCGAAGAAGTTTTTCTTGGCGAGCCCGTCACCGAAATGCTATCGCTTTCGAAACCGGCATCAATATTATTGTTATTATCGTTATCACTGTTCGTTGTGGTTAAAGGCGGGGAGGTGGTGAGCGGCGGCCGTCCATCTAAATTGTGGGTTGTCGTTGTGGGCGAACCCTCCGGACTGGTAGTACTATGCGCCGCACCCACCGTTGATAGCTGTCGCAACTGTGTCAAATGGTGATGGGAATCTATGAAGGGAGGAAATATACGAAAATTTAGACTTGAATTTGGATTTTGGGATTTTAAAGTCACAAACCATTTATAGAGCGCAGTCCGTGGCGCTCCAAACTACCGGCTATGCTGTGCGCCTGAAAAGCGGGATGTTGATGATGAAAGAAGGGCGCACCGTGCGGAAAACCTGGTCGAGCTAATGCAGCTGGGTTGCCAACGGCACTCAAGGCACGCCAATCGGGCGCATGCAAGTGACTATGCATTCCGACGAGATGATGTGCGAAACCTGGAAGAAATAATGGTAGAGAGAGAAGGAATATTTTACTTAAATATCTGATCAGCGCTTAATGTGCAAATAGGTTTTAAATAAATATTCTGTCGATTTTTGGGCTGATGGAATAAAAAGCTTTAATAAATTTATTAAGAGATATGAAACCGGACAGAGCAAAAATAGTTTTGTTGCTTGAGTGAGTTTGTTTTGCTTATCTCTATCGTTATATTTAAGTTATTTCTTCTACACAGCCCCATTCTAGTTCTGGAAAGAGCTTAGACAATGCAAATAATAATATACTGCCCTTCGGCCGCTTTACTGAGCACCCAATACGCAGGACATGGATACCTGAAATCAGTAACTCCTGAATTAAATACAGCTACCGGATTAGCTGACTTAATGCCTTTTAAATAAGCAGGTAAGCTCATTTCAATAGCGCGTCTGGTTGAATGGATGGATTTGAGTAGGTAGAAAAAGAGCAGGGTAAATTTTTCAGCACTTGCTTGATTTGAATGTCAGCAATAAGTTAGGTTAGGTTTTGTTGGGTTTCGAAGTGCATCTATACACTTGGACATTAAGCAGATGGTCCTAGTATGAAAGTGATGGCAACTCACATTTGGTAACTCACATTTTTCTCCATGGGTATTGGAATGATGTTATACATAAAGCTTGGTACCAAGTTCTAGTACTCTGCCACAAACTCCTCCATAAAAATCAAATTGCCTGGGAGTTGCTACGCTCTCTGTTCCAAAAACATTTTTTTCACCATGAATATCTATTGAATTGATATTTTATATCTCCAATGAGATTCTCCATACTAAATTCCAGTGCTCTACCATAAATAAATACTTCCAAATATCTTCATCTTCTTATTTGGCAATATAACCGCCTAAGCGATTTTGGCCGAGTCCCACAAACCACGCGCAGTGGGTGCCTCCCCCTCACTTGGCTACCACCAGCGGGTCCCAATTTGAATACTTTCAGAGCTGGAGTGTCGGTGTGCATTGGAACGACATGGCCAAGCCGCTGTATTTAATTCGCTGCACTATGTCAATGTCGTTGTAAAGCTCATACAGCTCATCGATATGCGGTACTCGCCGTCGCCAACTCGTAAAGACACGTAAATCTTCCGAAAAACCTTTTTCTCGAATACTCCAAGATCCGCTTCATCGGCACGGGAACGATGAGTGACTTATAGGGAGTATTTTTCGTATGTCGATAGAGGACTTCACTTCAGAATTTCCTACTTAGTCCAAAGTTGCACTTGTTGGCAAGAATGATTCTGCGTTGAAATTCAATGCTGACATTATTATCGGTGCTAATGCTGGCTCCCAAGTAAACGAAATTTTCCAATTTCTTGAAATTATAACTGTCAATAGTGGCATGGGTGCCAAGGCGTGAATGCGCTGACTGTTTGTTTGATTACAGGAGATACTTCGTCTTGTACTCGTTTACTCACCAATTCGCTTTGCTTGTTGATGTCACTCTCGTAGTAAATTGTTCCTGAGCGGTTCAGTTCCTGCGGTTCTTATTATCTTCTCGAACATCATATTAAAGAAATCGCATGTCTGAAACCTCGTTTGGTATCAAACGGCTCGTAGAGGTTCTTCCTAATAAGTTTGGCGGGGATACCAAATTCAGACATAGTGGCGCATAGCCAACTCCTTTCACTGCTGTCGAATGCGGCTTTGAAGTCGACAAATCATCTAGTCGACTCATACATGGCATGCATCTAGAGTGTCGATGCTTTTCTCGTGGGTATTATCCAAGATTTGGCTTATTATGAATACCTGGTCAATAGTGGATTCGCCAGTTCTAAAGCCACACTGATAAGGTCCAATGAGTTTGTCAACGGTGAGCTTCAATCTTTCACACAATACACTCGATAATTCCCATGCTTAGAAGCCTGACCCCGCGGTAGTTGGCGCGTATGGCAGGATCGCCTTTATTCTTCAGTTTCAACAGCTTCGTTGTCTTTCAGCCACATAATCGCTATTTGTACCTCGTTATAGTCAGACGGTGTGAAATCGACTCCATCGTCATCGACTGGGGACTCGGGTCCGTCTTCTACACTACTTTCCGCGCCGCTACCGGTGGAAGAGTATTCCCTCCCTAATTTAAATACGTTCTGGACATCAGTCACTAGGTCCCTATTGTTGTTCTTATAGGAGTTCGCCCTGGTCTTAAAACCTTCCCTAAGTCGCAATACTCTCTGATAAAATTCTCGGGTGTTTTTCCTATAGGCCAGCATCTCAAACTCTTTGCACTCACGTATTTCGGCCTCTTCTTATTGCGGAAAATACGTCTCGGTTTCCTCTTAAGTTAATATAACGGTCCCATATTGCTCGCGTTGCGCCCGACAGTAGCGTGGCCCTTTTTTCTCTGCAGCTTCTTGAAATTCCTCATCGTACCAGTTGTTCTTTCGAGCTCGCTAAATCCCAGCCAATATTTGTTTAGAATTTCTAGAAAAATTTTAGGGGTGCAATTTTCTAGCCCATTCAAAAATTAAGACTCTGGACTATTTTTTTAGCAGTAAATTCCACTTCTGTACTACTGTCCGCCAGTCCCCAAAATCATAGTTCTTCTTTTATTTAGCGTGGTCATCACAAAACTCAACGCACAACCACATTCATGCTTTTGATTATCAACAAAGCATTTTAAACTAATTTCTTATGCTCACAGTCTAAAAATTTCTCAAAAGTAGTAAAAATTCGCAAATGACTGACAGCTGCTACATTTGAATCCTCTCCAAGTTTTGCGCCCAAAAAGATAGTATTTTATATTTTTTTCCAACAAACCAAAACATCGTATATCGAATAATCCCTATCACACGAACAGCTTTATCGACATGCCAACTCTTCAACCGCACAAAGCCATCTCAGCGGATAATGCAGTGCGACAAAGAGTCTGCCGCCAGTACCACAGAAATACGAGTACAACACTTTAGTTAATACATAGGTATGCGTGCGATTGCATGAGTGTGTATATGTGTATGTGTGTGTGTGTGTCAATGTACATATTAGCCAAGTTTGCAATGGCAGGCAGTGGCTTTGCTTGCACTCCCACTAAAACCTAAATATGCGGTCCTGTAAGGAAACCCATGTGCGATAAAGGGTTAGCCACGTTGGTCGCAGTTTGTGTTGTGTTCTTATGTCCCGCAAGGGGTTGGAGCACACGACACTCAAGCAAGGAAGAGAGATAGAAAGAGATCAGGCAGGGGGTGGGGGTTGACTTGGCTCGCCATACTTCGGCTGCCTTGTAAGCCTTCTTCGTGGTAATGTTGTGTATACAAATGGTGTGGCGAGGCAGGGCAATAAGTGGGTGGGTGGGTGAGAGTGGGGCTACCACAAGCACATGCGTGTACATACACATGCACACATGCTCGGTGTTGAGCAAAAACATTAACATATACGATAATTTGTGTGTGAATTAGTATGTATGCAAGGATTTGTGCAAATATGGGTCGTCGGTGTCTCGTTATCGTTGTCGTTGTCGTTTTCGTTGTCGCTGCCATTGCCATTGTCGTTTTCGTCTCTCATGTTGTTGGTAGCTGAGTTGGTTCACTCGAAATCATCGTTGCCGTCCCGCCGTTGGTATTTTGGCTAATACACATACACGAATACACCCGTCTAGCAGACGCATGAAAATATGTACTTACATACATATGAATGTATATACATATATGTCCTTGTCTTG
This sequence comes from Rhagoletis zephyria, assembly GCF_001687245.7. Lineage (NCBI taxonomy): Eukaryota > Metazoa > Arthropoda > Insecta > Diptera > Tephritidae > Rhagoletis > Rhagoletis zephyria. The sequence goes on along the minus strand of NW_016168370.1, from coordinate 1,437 downwards.
TTGGTTGTTGGCGGTGGAGCCGACGGGGCATAACGTGGTCCCATTGGTGCGCCGCAAAAAGCTTTCTTGCTTTTGCTTTCACATACTCGCACACACACACACACTAGCGCACACATAGTTTGGTAAGTGACACTGTTACTGCCTCCGACAATTGTTGCCACAGCCACCACCACAGCTGGCATTGCTGCTGCAGCTACTGCTGTTGCTCTTTCTGGAGGAGCAAGTGAAGTTTAAGTCGTCGCCAACAGACCCATCATCAGTTTTCGCACGCTGTGTCTGTCTATCTGTCTGTCTGTCTGTGAATTTCCGCCGTCTTATTACCTACCGACGTTCGTTGGTTCTGCCACTGCCGGCATTTTTCTAGCTGCGCTGCGCTGCGTTGCACTGCGGTTGGGCGGTCGAGCTGTCGCCGCAGTAGACTATATGGCTGTGGTGGCATTTTGTGGCACCAGTAGTGGTGGTAATAGTATATATTAGTGTCCCGTACAGAGATGCTCTCATATTCTCGTTGCCATTGCTAGTGCAGCTCCTATCGTCAGTTGTTGCTTTATTTGAGTGTGTGTGCGAGTGCTCACTGAATGCCACAGAATTCCAACACAAATGGGTATCAGCCCCCCACAAACTGGCGGAGCTGTGGCTCCAATCAAGCAACCAACCGACCAACCAAAAGTTCCATGCCTGTTTTCGGTTGGCGCATACTTTCTCTGATGTTTTTTTTTGTTTTTGGTTTTTTGGATTTATTTATGAAATTTTATTTTATTACCCCTTTTGTGGGTATTCGATGTGTGGGTAGATACACCACCAAATTGGACATTTTTCATTGCAATAAAATTGAAACGAATACACGGATTTGTGGCAAAGTTGTATGCACGTATGTGTGCGCGGGTGTGAGTGAGGAGTGGTCGATATCATTGGGGTCAAAGAAGAGCTGGCATCTTAAATGGAACTCCATAACTACTTTTGGGTGAGAAATTTTATTTAGAATGGTACCTTAGCGTACGACGAGATCGTCAAGCGATTGTTTTAAAACCACTAAGTGTTCGCTAAGTTTTCAGTCCTCTGGATGTCCCAGCAATTAGCATGGTCAGGGGAGATATGCTTTCCCAGAATTATGCCAGAACAGGTTGTTTGAATTTGGCAACCAGGCCAGTGCCGCGTACGTGAGCGTGTAAGCATTGAACGCAGTAGCGTTAGGGAGCGATAAGGTGTTTTGGCTTTCCTCTCCCCAGTAAGCATAAAATCCTTTTGAATAGTACCACCATCAGTTGGCCCACAGCGTACCTAACCGGCGTTAGTCATCTGCGCTCTCATCTGTACCTTATCGACCTGACCACGGAGACGCTAGAGCCGGGGTTGTGTACAGTCATGCAAGTGTGACTGCATAACCAGAATAAAGACTATAGCCCATTGCACTGACTTATCGCAGTATATAGAAGC
>NW_016168369.1:0-19423 GCF_001687245.7 Rhagoletis zephyria | reverse complement strand
TTAATATACCCTTGTGCACAAGTGCGCTCGGGTATAAAAATATATAAAATCCATGGAGACAAAAAAAACGTAACCGACGAAAAAACTGTCAAAGGGCAAAAACAAAAACTCAAAGAAAACCAAGTTACTAATCGCAAACAAAGACAGAGCAACTAATTAAAGAAACTACTTGTCGGATGAAGAGAAAGGGCCCAACCGAGCGGTACCAAGCGGCAATAAAACAGGCGAAGATAATACTTAATCCAAGAATGCATATACAATGACGTCAATGCATCCTTCTGCCCCCCTCAATGATCGNCAAACCATATGGCAGAAATCAATCGTACACCAATGTAAATAGGAAAGACAGCCGAAATTTTCCATGTACAGCATAAAGTACTACGCATTACCATATTAGAGAATACAGAAATATGGCAAGTTAAGGTTAGGAAGGTGCATACGAATGACTCGTACTCGCAGATTTGCCCCTTGTGAGTTCACTGCTATAACCGAGGTTAGTCCATTCTGTCATTATAAAGTCTGTCAAACTCTTTACTATCCCGGATGGAGCCGCGGATGTTCGATATTTTCACCCCGGCTATCTCCCCTAAGCTATTGAAAAAGCGTGATCCCTAATGCTTGAGACGCTTTGTCTGAAGAGCTGGGCATTCACATTAGATGTGGTGATTTCTCTTCATCGTCATCGCGACAACTTCTGCAGAGTGGGCTTGTTGGTATACGCCATCGATGGCGCCCTGTGATGGCACCGGTATGAGCCCTTACTGCAGATTTGCTTAGAGTCCATACTTCCTCCGAACGACTCTTATTGCGTCTCGGCCACAAGGATCTTAAAATCTCACAGTCGCCCCGATTGATGCAAAGGTCATTAGTAACGGCTGTGGTGTATTTTCATTTCCCCTTATCTTAAAAGAAATCGGTGGCAGTAGGGATTTTGCCATCTCATCGGCTATTTTGTTCCCTTTTATATTGCTATGTCCAGGAATCCAGCAGAGAGAACTTTTGGCGTTACTCAGTGAAGCCAGCGTTACACAACATTTCCGAACTGCTTTCGACTTTACCACTTTTTAGCCTAATTTTTCCAATGCCACCTGACTGCTAACGGATGTAGTGACATTCCCTGACAGAGACTTACTATACCGTTTGACCTATTCGAAGGTCCTTGGAGTACAGACCCGGGCCGACTCCTTCTTTCATCTTTGAGCTATTGGGCGGATGGACTGCTAACGGATGTAGTGACATTCCCTGACAGAGACTTACTATACCGTTTGACCTATTCGAAGTTCCTTGGAGTACAGACCCGGGCCGACTCCTTCTTTCATCTTTGAGCTATTGGGCGGATGGAAATACCATTATTTACTGAAAAGGAGCCCACCTTATTCCTCTACGTTGCGCCTCCACGTAAGTTTGGAGTCAAGGATAATACCTAAGTACTTCGCCTCGAAGGAAAGATTCAGACTAGTCCCGTCCACCTATGGTAAGGGGAATTCTAGAAGTTCTATTTTCCTTGAGAAGAGGACAAGTTCGGTTTTAGAAGGGTTAACTTCTAGCCCATTTTGTTTTGTCATATTGGAAATGCTGGCCAGTGCCGACTCTATCTGCTAACTAAGTAATTGTTGGCAAGAATTTGCCGGAAATTAGTATAGCCAAGTAATCAGCATAGGCTGAGATATACAAATAAAAAACATTCGATAGAAAAATAATAAACTACCGAATAAACACCGCATCTGCTATATTGTGAAAACCATGGACAACGGGACAGAAACCCTGCAACTACTCTAAACAACTTAAGGTCAAGGAGCTTTGGAGAAAGAAATCCCTTCTCGATGCAAAAAATCAATGTATGATACTCAAATATTCGGCTGCAAGTACCGAAGATATAACGAAAAATATTAAAAGGCATCCGGCCTTTTTAGACTCAGGGGTATAGGGCGAACTTTTTTCCGGTAAGGACTAGACCTAATGTTATCTTGTATGTATGTATGTGCATGTATATTTAAGGAATGAAGGTTTTTTTTCTGTTAGTAAAAAGTATTAAACCAAACATTTTTAAATTAACTTCCATTTGATGGATTTACATATTTATGTTTAGCAATGAAAGATATAAATGACTGCATTTGCCTTGATCTAAGTCGCACAATATCGTGAAAGCTCTTTCATTTTCTTCCTCACTTCGTTGTAACTACTTACACGCATTTTGGCAATTTGTTTAACGGTACCAGTACTCAACTATATTAACCTGCAAACGCATGCCAGGACTTGCGCAGCGAAAAAAGAGAAGATTTACATACCCTAAACTAACGGAACAGTCAAAGGGGGAGAAAGCCTAACTGCTAAGGGCACATGAAAGCCGCTGCAGAGCAGACAAAGTCACAAAAAGTACGCATTGTTTACTTTAACTCTTTCATTTAGCTCCCACAAACATAAGAGGAGTGGCCTTAGGCAAGGAAGGGCTTACGAAGTACCTATGTATGTATGTAAATATGTATATGTATAACGTATTCATGTACGCACGAATAAATACAAGCAAAAAAGGGTTTAAGTTGAAAGTGCTCAGCGAAAAGCGACTCGTATCGCCACATATGTATGTATGTATAGTACTTTCATCGCCACAAAGCTATCATTACTGGTTAAGCTAAACCGCATCTTAGGACGTGGCAGCGCCTTAATGTATGCACACATATACCTGTGGCGCGCTTAATGGCACCCCAAAGTAGAAAATGATTTGGGAAATATGTCAAAAAGAAAACGAAATGCGACTCAACATCCCAACAGAATCAGCAAAAAGTAAAACGAGCGGCGGCGCTTAACAAAACAAAAAAACAAAAAAAAAACGGAAAAATGGCGAACAAAGCGTTTGCACAAAGCATGGCATACATATATTTAGGCGCGTTTTCGTCAAATGCGCCTTACGCATAAATCGTGTACGTTTACAAAATAATCAGCGTCGAAATATTTGAAATGAACGTGTGCGAACCAAATGGCAAGCTATATGCATGTTTATTCATATTCACCACAAATTTCACTACACTAATATCCGCTTGACATATTTGCAGGCGCTTAAAAAGGCATTGACGTGCAACAGCGCGTTAGTGCGTGTTCGAGCAGGTGAGCTGGAAGTGCTTATGTTTGTGTGCGGGTGTTGAGTTAAAATAGTAACTGAAGTGAAAGTTGGCGCGGCAAAGAAAATGAAACGCGTTCAACAAAGAGTGCAGTGCGACGTGCAGCTTTGCGTCGATGGGCGGATTTTACACGTTTGGAACTTATTTGAGTATGCTGTTTCACCTAACTCGTTTAATTTTAATAGGGAAAACTGCTTACCCGCCGCAAGCGCTACTTACTTAGTATAACCATCATCAAAACAGTTAAGGAACTATGCGCCAAGCGGGCGCACAGTGGTGCCAAACTGGAATTTTACTGTTCAAAATAGTCCGAAGCCTACATTTTTCAACCGATTTGATTTTTTTTTTTTCAATAAAAGCTAGATGAGATTTGTTGAGCCCGATCTTTGAATTTTTATTTACTTATATAAGACTCACCAGCGTCGCTAAACGCATGAAATTTCTTTAGGTGTAGTTCGTTTCAATAAAACGAACCTCAACGTACTTAAACCCAGCCGAAACATAAGATATTTTCACATTATTATTTTTTAACCCTCTTAAAGTTTATTTCGTTCACACTCATATTGGCATGTATGTATGTATGTATATGTACAATATTTATCGAGTTAAATTTTTGTTGTTGTTTTTCTATAAAAAGTATTGTCCAAATAAATCATAGTTTCAAACTTTATAAAAAATTTAAGAAAATTCAAAAAAGTTTCATTAAAATTTGTTAAGCCTAATCTTTAGAATATTTCTGAGTATGCAGTTATATAGCCCATACAAATTTAGTTTAATGAAGTGTCACTGTACTTGAAGTTAAGTTTGACTTTTTAAACAGGTCGCAACCTTCCTGCATGTAGTTTAGAAATAAAGCCTTATCAAAGACATTTCGATTGATAATATTGTAATAATTTACTGAGTTTATTAAATAATTTGAATTCAATTCAATTTTTAAATAGTGCCAACCCTTTCAAACGCCTTAAAATAGTCTTTAGGTCTTTAGTATTCAAACAAAAGATTTCTTGACAGTTTTTAAACAAGTTTCTTATAGCTCTTACGTCTAACAGCCGTGTTCAGATAAATCTATTAAAGTTGAATTACCTTGTCCCCCTCACAACTTGAATTTGACTTAACAAACAGAAAGCAACCCTCTTAGATTTAGTTTAGAAAGTAATTCTCTTTAAAACCATTTCGATTCATACCCATGAAACAATTCATTTAACTTGTTAAACTTGACTTCTAAACAAAATATTTTCAATCTACAACCATCTTTATCTTTCGTCTCTCGCCCATAATTAGATACATATTTCAACTACCTAATTCTCTTAATTGAAGTTGACGTTGATTTTTTAAATAGGTTCAAACCATCCTACACGTAATTTAGAATTAATGAATTTTCAAAGGCATCCCTATACTCATGTGACAATAACTCAATTAACTTTTTAAAAAGTTTACACAGAATTGAATTTAAAAATAAGTGGCAACCCTTTCTAACAGCCTCAGAAATATTAAAAATTTTAAAACAAAAGGTTTCTTAACACTCTTTTGTCTTACATGTAATAATTCTTATTGCTTGTGTATAATTTACGTTCGACTTTTAAACAGGTGGCAGCCCTCTTTAGAATATTTTAGATTTACAACCCTCTTTAACCTCTTTCGCCTGGCACTGATATTGTGATATATTTTTCAATTACCTACTTCCCTTAATTTAAGTTGAATAATATTTTTAAACAGGTGCAAAATATTGTAGTTTTGCAACCCCATTGCGCACTTTTCTAAACAGGTGGCAACCCTCTTAAAAATATTTTTTGACTGCTTTTTAAACCGTTTTTGTCGTGACACTAGTGTTGTTATTCATACTTTAATTGTTTAAATATAGGTGGCAACTCTCACACATATAGCTTAGAAATAAAGTGTTTAGCCACTTGACTCCGTACTCTACAAAATTTAATTAAATCGATTGAAAACTAAAGACTCCGCTGGATTTCTTGGATATTCAATTCCAGTCTGGCACTACTGTAGGCCGGCCACGCGTGAAGCAAACAAAGAGAAAATGGCACGAATAGTAAAAAGTTAAAACCAGTTTCGGGAAAGCACACAACGGTAGGTAAGTGTTTGTGAAAGAAGTGAGCAAAAATCTTTGTCGTTAAAGATATACACGCTAGCGGCAATTGCAATAATAGCTAAAATAAGGAGTTATATATGTACATATTTGAATGTAAGTATAAGTCAAGCTATAACCCAGAGGCAACAAAGAAAGGAAATGCATAAACCCATAGCTACCTTAAGGCCTTGTGCGCTTTGTAGTTGCGGCGCGACTATTTAGTACGTGCGCATCTATAGCAAAATTTGCTGGTAGGTGCGTATGTTTCTATGTATGTATGTATATGCGTGTGCTCATATGAGGCACACCCAAAACAAACCAGAAACATAAACAAACAAGAAAATGCTCCTTGGAATAAAAGTAAAGCCAAAACGTGCGTGCAATTGTTAGCGTAATTTTAAATCTATTGAAAATCCGCGCGATTTGGCGTCACTTAGCGTGCGGAGGCAACCAAAAATGCAACCATAAACCGGCGCATAAAAGTAGATAACTTGTCAAGCGCATGTGTTTGTGTTGGTTTGCTTAAGCTCAGCGGAAACGGAAATACTTATGTTGGTAAAATATAAAAGCAGTGTGTGAGTTGAAAAAAGAAAAAATACAAATAAAAAATATAACATCCAAAGGGTACTCGCTCACGGGTGCTTAGGATTATTGCAAATTTATAGGCAAGCCAGACGAGTCGCTTTGGCGGCGTTTAACTATATACTAACGGAGCATTGCCAACGGTTGATGGAAATAAGTGTAAGAACGTTTTGTCCAAACGTATTGTGCGCATTGAACGTGCTTTGAAAAGAAATCACCTTCTTAGGAATTTTTAGGAGTAAGCTCTGGCAAAAAAATTCAAATTTTGGCATTGTAACAAAAATATTTGGCAGTTAGAATCATAGAATAAATAATAGCCTGGTTACTTTCTACTTTTTAAATTCGACTCCCTTCAGCGCCTACTAAATTTATTGGCCTTGCTTAGCTTTTACCTTATATTCGAGTATTAAAACCGAAAGTACGCTTTTGGCTGAGAGAATGTCAATTTTAGAGAGGGCGGAAGACGTACAAAAATCTCAACCCTTCTTTCTTTTTTATTTTTCACTTAAACGTAAGTTTCAGTTATTTAATGCTGAGCCGCTTTGCTAAAATCTGATGCGTTCTTAGGTGAAGACAAGCGATTTTTTTTGGAAGTTCGCACCTTACCGCCAAATGGCAGGAGGGTTTCCAATATTTATGTGTACATAGAGTTTTCATCAGTTCAATACTTAAATATGGAACACGCTACGTAATGGGTGCGGAGCGTTGATCGGCTGTTGGGCGAATTTGAGCTGCGAGTGGTTAAAATTTGAACGGCATTTCTGAGCGGTTAATTGTCAAGTACGAAAAAGCAATACGCGTATTTATCACGAAACCAGAAAAGCCTCGAAAAATCACACAAACACCCACTTTAAAAAATGTCCTTATTTCTGGCGCTCAAGCGAGTAAAATATTTAATAACTGTCGCACCTAAACCATCGTAAGTATTTCTTCAGCAATATATAGCCACATAATTTACTTTTTAGGGTTAAGTACTTCGTACACTAATTGGCAACTTTTAGAAATTGTTCAATTGTTGTTGTTTCAATAGGAAAGCTGTGTAAGCGCCTTAAATTAGTTAAGCATGTCCATGGAGCAGTTATTTAGGGTAAACCTTTTGCCAAAGGCTTTCAAGAAAAAAAAGAATTCGTGGTCTTAACGTATTGCAATGCAAAAAGAGAAAGGAAAGAAGCAAAGCGCTACTAACGAGGCGCACAGAAACTGAAATTATCTTTTTCGATGAGATTATTTTTCAATTACTGCCGCTTCATAGTTCCAAAGCTACTGAAAATTGCGAAAGGGAAAAAGCGAAAAGCGATGACCAAAGGGAGTCATCATTTTTCAACTCATCTGGCATTAAACGCCGTGGATCATTTAACAGAGTCGAACTAGTTTTGCAAGTTTACCAGGTAGTTGTACTTTATTTAGGGGTCACTCTTTTTTGTGATTGAGCAGAGCACACTCAAGAGATCAATACTGCTAATTTTCTATGCAATATTCTGCATTAAATCATGCAACAATTACCTATGAGGAAAATCTTTTCTTCATGATGCCGACTTACTTTTTAAGATTCCTATTTAGAAAATTCACTGTATCAAATAAATTTCTTTAATCATTACCTACAGTCCATAATTCATTCTTTAAACCAGATATAGTTTTTTAATAAGAATCAGCTGTGTGCACGAAAAGTTTCAAATTTATAATTTTATGTTTCCCATTTTGTCCGAAATAAGCACTCTTAAATTAAATTTGCTTTAGGCAAATTACAAAAAAAAAATATAATCGTAAGTATTTAAATATGTAGATATATAAAATTTATAAGGAATGTATGAAAGCTATTCTCAGTTTAATTTATACGAAACAATACTGTCCACCTTCTAAACGCCAACCAATGCCTCCTATAGTTTGTTTTATTACATTGTACACAGCTTTTTATATCCTCCTATTCCATATATACATATATTTTTTTTTCTTTTCTTTTTAGGTAAGCAGCGCTTACCGATTTCTAAAGTTCACTGGAAATTCGCGCCAAGTGCTGTTGCGCGAGCATCAAAAATCGATTCAGCTACCAAACGGCGGGTGGGCCGGGCTGCCTTACGATGCTGTGGGGAGGCAATCTTCTCACCCACAACGACGCCTCCACATTCTGCCTTAGCTTGCACTTAAGTGGACTTTCATTGAATACTACAATTTTCATTTATTGTACATTATAGAATGATTGGCAAACCTACCACCACCACCACCCGTCCTAGCACTGGCAAGTCCGCACCATTGCCACCAACAACATTTACATTGCTGTATCGCCAGCTATTTTCAAAGTTGATTGGACAGCTAAGATGGTGTAGTTGGTGGGCAGTAATTGTAACGCCCAAACGGACATTGGCGACAAGTAAATATATGTATATGTATGTTTGCGAGCGCATATGTTGTTTGTATGAGTACTTGTATCTGTGTGATAGTTAATGCTTTTGTGATATTGGCAATCAAGAGTGGCGCCAAGCATGAGTAGCCCGACGGCGACTAAATTGCCCGTCTCCCGAGCGCATTTATTTTGGCGGGAAATGGGAGTCAACGACTTCCGATTTTATATAGAATTAAAATCATCAATTTTGTGAATGCTACTAAAATTTTTGATGGTATATTAGAATACTTACTTGATTTTTTTTTTTCATTCAACTCTCAAAANTTTGCGAGCGCATATGTATGTTTGTATGAGTACTTGTATCTGTGTGATAGTTAATGCTTTTGTGATATTGGCAATCAAGAGTGGCGCCAAGCATGAGTAGCCCGACGGCGACTAAATTGCCCGTCTCCCGAGCGCATTTATTTTGGCGGGAAATGGGAGTCAACGACTTCCGATTTTATATAGAATTAAAATCATCAATTTTGTGAATGCTACTAAAATTTTTGATGGTATATTAGAATACTTACTTGATTTTTTTTTCATTCAACTCTCAAAGGCAGCAGTACTCAATTGAAATTTAAAAGATAAGCATTGAGAAAAATGTGAAGCACTGAAAAGGTTGTCGTTTGACTTCTTTGAATAAATTCTCTTACTCTCGTGATAATAAACTAATGAAATTTCTATTGGATTCTTCCACCATTTATTCTTGGATAATAAACAAGTGGCATTTTTGTACTCATTGTTTTCCACCGCTCGTTCAGTCAGTGATGGCAAGGCCATACATAGGTCATATGTATGCATACATAACTATGTATATATGTACCTATGTATATAATCCTCTTACCCACAACTTTGCTTTATTGAGTGTATTTAATAAGCTTTTGTGCTCTTGTTTTTTGCGTTGTTTTACTTTTCTGCGTGAACTTCATAATAATTACCTGTAGAAAATTCCATTGAATTAAATTAACTGCATTGAAGCATTTTGTTGGCTTATTGAACCAAAACCACGTGTTGTGTGTTNGCAGCAGTACTCAATTGAAATTTAAAAGATAAGCATTGAGAAAAATGTGAAGCACTGAAAAGGTTGTCGTTTGACTTCTTTGAATAAATTCTCTTACTCTCGTGATAATAAACTAATGAAATTTCTATTGGATTCTTCCACCATTTATTCTTGGATAATAAACAAGTGGCATTTTTGTACTCATTGTTTTCCACCGCTCGTTCAGTCAGTGATGGCAAGGCCATACATACATAGGTCATATGTATGCATACATAACTATGTATATATGTACCTATGTATATAATCCTCTTACCCACAATTTTGCTTTATTGAGTGTATTTAATAAGCTTTTGTGCTCTTGTTTTTTGCGTTATTTTACTTTTCTGCGTGAACTTCATAATAATTACCTGTAGAAAATTCCATTGAATTAAATTAACTGCATTGAAGCATTTTGTTGGCTTATTGAACCAAAACCACGTGTTGTGTGTTAAATTGAATTCTTCTGTGCAAATGATATATGTACATACAAACATATGGATCTCTAAATTTTCATATATTTAAACTATTCAGACTGAATTTGTATTTAAAAGACTTATTTTGTTGGTTGTGGTCCTTTATTAGCTTTTTTGTATTCGTGTGAAATTAAATTTAATTGCTTTTAGAAGTAGAATCAGAATTATTTAATTCCTAAAAAAGTACTGATACAGTTGAAAATCAACAATTCCTGAAAAAAATTTGTATAAGAAAATCAATACTGGGTATCCTAGACCACGCCTTCTAAAATAGGGGAAATGTTTCTCATTAAAAAATGTAAAAATGTGACCTACCAAAGCGGGAATGCTCTATATTTTGGTTGTATTGCCGACCGGGTTTCCACCGTAAGTGGGTTAAATTTAACGGAAGTTATATTTTTTTTTTATCAGACACACATGCTTTTTTTCAGAATTTTATTGAAAAATACCCCATCTCAGAATTCGGTTCAAAAACGCCCTATCTTACTTCAAAATATATTGAAAATGTGCTGATATGGANATTTTTTTTTTATCAGACACACATGCTTTTTTTTCAGAATTTCATTGAAAAATACCCCATCTCAGAATTCGGTTCAAAAACGCCCTATCTTACTTCAAAATGTATCGAAAATGTGCTGATATGGGGCGCTTTTGAATCGGCAGCTGAGTTATGGCGTTTTTGAAATGAGTTCTGAAATAGGGCGTTCTTGAAAAGTTTTTTGAGAGAGGGCGTTTTCGAACCGGCTGCCGAGATAGATCGATCTTCCACTCACCAGTCGATATTTAAAACTTTTTTCTCCGAAGTTCCTTTTTGAACCCCTAAATGACCTTCGAACTTCAACTCTTCCCGGGCCTTTAAAATGGACGAATAAGTTTATATTGAAAACTAGAAAAATATGAACAGCAAGTCGGCGATGCTCTATCTTTTGATGGTTCTACCGACTACCGGTTTCGACCGGATGTGGGTTGAACTGACCCGAAATCAATTTTTTTTAAGGATTCTGTAGACAAAACTACATAACTTTTGTCGGAAATTTTTTTTCTGGAATGAACTTTCGGTTAAAATAATGCACTTCCAGGGTGTATAGCACACTTCCGANTTTAAGGATTCTGTAGACAAAACTACATAACTTTTGTCGGAAATTTTTTTCTGGAATGAACTTTCGGTTAAAGTAATGCACTTCCAGGGTGTATAGCACACTTCCGGTCGAAATCGTAAGCCAGAAGTACGACCAAAAGATAGAGCCCGACTTAGTAATTCATATTTTTTCGTTTTCCATTTTCACTCATTTAATCAGTCTAGGACGATTTGAAGTTCGAAGGTCATTTAGTGATTGAAAAAGGCACTCCCGAGAAAAAAGTTTAAAACAAAAATTACATATTTTTATACTCAAAGTGATGATTGGATATACTCTATGGATTGAAACTCTTTGTATTTTTGGGTGCTGAGTTCTTCCGAGTTCTGGGTACTTTCGACTACTTTTGTTTGTACTGAGTACTTTAGAGTACTCAGTATAGATACTTTTAAAAGTCGGGTACTGTCGATCCTTTTGAGAATCGAGTTGTGAGTACTTTTGGTATCGATACTGCCCAACATTACTCTTTATTACCAAATATTTTTTGAAGTTCTGCCTTCTTGATTTTTTTGCTTTTATTTTCTGTATTGAAGATGTCCATCAGCCATTCAGGTAATCATAAACTTTTTTTCGAAACCAAGACTCATGTGATTGATTCGATTTTTCTAAACCGCTGTTGTCCATAATTTTGGTGCCTTGTTTCTTTTTTTATTCGTAATTTTTCGAATATCGAATAAAACGTATTTTTTTTAGTCGAATAAACCGATTTATAACTAGTATATTTATACAACTGCATCCTAAATTTCACTCTAAATTCATTATATATATATTTTTTTGTTCNCTTTTTTTCGAAACCAAGACTCATGTGATTGATTCGATTTTTCTAAACCGGTGTTGTCCATAATTTTGGTGCCTTGTTTCTTTTTTTATTCGTAATTTTTCGAATATCGAATAAAACGTATTTTTTTTTTAGTCGAATAAACCGATTTTATAACTAGTATATTTATACAACTGCATCCTAAATTTCACTCTAAATTCATTATATATATATATATTTTTGTTAAAAGCGCAACCACAATTTTTGTTTACCAATTTTGCTCTTAACACTATCCAGTTGTCTCCGAGGTCTCTTTTTTAAGACACAATTCAAATTGGAACAAATAAATGGATTTTTTTTTTGGTTTGTTTATCCTATTTTCATTCGTACATCGATGCTCCGTTGTTCAATACGCCAGCGGGCAAAGCGCTGAAGATGAATAGAAACTATAAAAAGCGTTTCAACTCGTTTCGTTTCGTTTACTCTGATGGTGTCATTAACAAAGACCGAACTAATTTTACATCTAGCAACACGAAAACTTCACTTTTCTCAAACGATGAGAAGCTCATGTAAATCCCTATGAAAAAAGATAAAATAGCTGACATCACCAGCTGCTTTCTAGTCCATGACTTTCCTGTCTATATTAGTCTTAACCTAAAAAAAAGTAGCCAAAGTACATTGCAAAATTTGGCAACATTTCTACTAAATAAAGGTGTTACTTTTTCTTTGGAGCCTTGACCTTTAACCAGATTTGATTGTGGTTTGATTATAATGTCCTCTGGTCCACTCAAATATCCAAATGTATATAATCAAAATAACTACTTATACAATTTCTAACCTATCCTATACATAAATAGAATCTTAAACGGTTTAACAAATCAATATATGACGTGCTTCGCTTTCAACATATTTTTATTTGAACTGAAAGTGTGAGCTCTAACCTCTCATCCCTACAAAAACAACGCGTACTGATTCCCACGAATTTCATCGACTCTACCTAAAATGCTTGAGGCCACTTAGATATGTATTCGAAAATATATTTTAATCATTTCGAAAAGCATTGTATCTGACCAATTAAATGTACCTACAAAGAGAAGCCAACCCCACCAACCCCCTCCCTCCTTCAACAAGCAAAGTTATAATTAGCGAAAGACTAACCAGCTGATAATATTTTAACAACTGAAAGCAGCAGCATGAAACAAAAATTTTTTGCATCGCTTGCAATTATGTAAATAGCTAAACTCGTATAATTAATTCAAGCCCCACAGGTTTGGTGACACCAACACATTAACAAACCCACATACCTAAGCTTACGCATATTTAGTTTGTTTAATGTCTACTCATTTTTGTCTGATGCCTATTTCGCTGCCACAAAAATGCCGGTAGCCATTTCATACTCGTTTGTGTAAAATAATTGGATAGGCATGGGGTTTGTTGCCGGAAGCATTTCAAAAATAATTAAACGAAATTATTCATTTTTAATGCGCACACTTTAACAATCCTTTTAGGCCGAGCAATGGCAGAGTAACTTATGGTGTTTTGGTGGTAACATTACTTTATGTGTGTTTTTGTGGTAAAGTATTTAAAATACTAGATGGGAAAATGTTGTTGACTGACTGTTTGGTTTTACTTTTTTTAAATACCATTTTCAGTTAGGTTTGCATACAGGTTTTAAAGCCTTAACAGATTTTTTAATATACTTTCGCAGCGCTCTAAATACAAGGTGAGTTAGGCATTTGAGGACATGTCGAAGATAACAGCCTGTGATTTTATTTTTTGTGGAGGAGTTTCCCTTCAAACTATATGATATGAAAAATAAATATTTAAAAACGTATATTTACGAACGTAGTTGCACGCATACCTCTATATTAGTGTCCTCAAATAACTGACGTATGCTGTACATATTCTTCCTTATTGTAATCTTCGTCTTCTTCTTTGGCTCTATAAAAGCCTAAGCGTTTTTGGCCGAGTTAAACAAAGCACGCCAGTCGTTTCCCTTCTGTGCCAACTGACCCCAATTGGAAATGCCCTCTTCCTCTGCTACTACCAGCGGGTTCCGAGTTGAATACTTTTTGAGCTGGAGCATCGGTGTCGATTCGAACGATACGGCCAAGTCAGCGGAACTGCTGTATTTTAATTCGCTACACCATGTGTATATCGTTGTAAGGCTCATACAGCTCGTTAAATCGTCTGCGATATTCGCCATCACCGACGCGTAGACGAACGTAAATCTTCCGAAAAATCTATTTCTCGATTCCTCTAAGGGCCGCCTAATCGGATTGCGTCATGATGATTAACGTATAGAGTGTGATTTTGTACGTCGAGAGAGCAATTTACGTCTGAATAACCTACCCGGTCCGAAGTAGCACTTGTTGGCAAGGGTAATTCTTCGTCAGATTTCGATGCTGATATTATTATCGGTGATAATTCTGGTTCCCAAGTAAACGAAATTCTCTACTTTCTCGAAATTATAAGTGGCAACAGTGACGTGGGTGCCAAGGCGCGAATGTGCTGACTGTTTGTTTGATGACGGGAGATATGTAATTCATCTTGTCCTCGTTTACCATCAGACCCATTCGCTTTGCTTCCCTATCCAGCTTGGAAAAGGCAGAACAGACTTCCTGGTTTTTGTTACCGATGATGTCAATGTCATCGGCATAGGTCAGCGATTGCACGCTTTTGCAAAAAATTGTTTCTCAGCCTTTTAGTTCTGCGGTTCTTATTATCTTATCCAGCATCAGATTAAATAAGTCACTTGAAAGGAGTCACCCTGTCTGAAGCCTCGTCTGATATCAAACGGCTCGTATAGGTTCTTCCCAATTCTGGGGAGGTGGAGGTATTGCTCGATGTCATTTTACGCAGCTGTATCAGTTTCGCGGATATACCAAATTCGCATCGCGGCGTATAGGCAACTTCTTTTATTGCTGCTTAAAGCGGCTTTGAAGCTGGCAAATAGATGGTGAGTATCCATTAATGTTGGGCAATCTCGTGACTTTTGACAGTGACAAAAGTGTTGTGTGGCATCACTGACTATATTGGTCTTTTGGTTAGGTCGTTCACATTCGTTGTTAGTGGGGTAAAATTCTAATATCAAACAGCAGGGGTCAGATTTTAAACTTAATTAACCGGTCATAAAAAAATTTCTTTGAAGCTAAAATCACTGGTCGCAATTTCTCGATTCGTAATTACTTTATCACAGTCACATTTTATGAGCAGCTACTGTGACTTTTACTGCTATTGGGAAAGGCGCATTGCTACTATAAATACAACATTGCGGCTGTTCCTTGGACACAATCTCTCACGATGATTTTTGGACCGGCAGGCTATAAGCTCCGGCTTTGTGGTTTTTCAGCCGCGCAATTGCTCTGCGTACCTCGTCAGCCGGTGGAACATCGACTCTGTCATCATCGATTGGGGGTTCGTTTTGTGATGGCGGGGGCAGCGCCCGTATGTGTGGTGTAAGCGCTCTTAGAATATAAATGAGCGAGATGTTGAGGAATCTCGCTTTGATGCGGATTTTGGCTAGACGCTCATCCAAGGGGTGGACGACAGTAGTTGGCGACGGAGTCTCTCTCCCACCACAAATCCAAACCCGAGTTTATGCTATTTTACATGGCAGCTGTAATAGGCGTCGCAAAGCCCCAGACATTGCTTGCCTTGCCCTGTCCAACGCATTTTTTGGATGGCGGTGATGTCAGCCTTTGTCCTTACGAGAACATCAAACAGACGAGCAGAGGCACCTTTAAACATTTGTCGACGTCATCGTCAAAAGGCGGATGTTATCCGAGGCATTGTGTTTCTTTTTCACGGGAATCGTCGTAGTTTATTATCGACAACTGATTCCAAGTCCGCCGTCATCATGAAATTGTGTAATAATGATGTCAGCCTAAATTCTGAAAAAATGGATATTGTCAGAAGCACTTTTGAATTTTCGTCTGTGGACATAATCTGTGTTTCGGAGACTTGGTTTAAAAGCGATATTAGTGATTCCCATTATGACATAACAAACTATAAGCTTTTCCGGTCTGATAGAAATGAGAAAAAGGGTGGAGGAGTAGCCATATACTGCAAAAAATACCTGACGGCAAAGCTGATTCCACATGAGGCTATTACCAATATCGAATATATGCTTATTGAACTGTCTAATTGTGTGTCTAAAGTGCTTTTGTCGTGTGTCTACAACCCCAATAAATGTTTTAGAGTTTGTGACTATTTTCATGTTTTGTCNGCAACACGGCATATTCCCGATGGAAAAAGAATCGCTCAGATTCTAATTGGTATGCATTCAAGGCGGCTAGAAATGAAGCCACCATACCATGGTCATTAGACGGGAAAAGCGCAAGTTCTTTGTCAAGAAGTTGGATCCATCCCTGCCCAATAACGTTCTTTGGAAAAACTTGAAAAGTCTCCGAGTATGTACATATTAGTGACAGCACAAATTGCCTACTCGAGCCTGAAGCTCTCAATGATTTCTTCATGAATCGTACTTCCTCCTGCTTACCTTCACCACAGCCCCCCTTCTCGTGCTCCCTTACACCGAATTGTGAAATGTTTGAGTTTAGTGTTGTATCCGAGTTTGATGTAGCTAGATGTACTAACAAAATACGATCCAACGCAATTGGTGAAGACGGAATTCCATTAAGGTTTGTTAAAGTAATCTTGCCGCTCATTTTACCTACATTGACTCACATCATTAACCATTGTTTTACAACCTCATGCTTCCCTGATGCTTGGAAGATTGCAACAGTGGTTCCAGTCGCTAAAAATAAATCTGCATGTAGTCCTTGTGACTTCCGTCCAATTAGTATCTTGCCTGTCTTGTCTAAAGTACTTGAGTCCTTAATGTCTGAACAAATATATTGTCATCTCAGCAAATTCAGGTTACTGTCTCCATCTCAGTCAGGGTTTAGAGCTAAACACAGCTGCTCCACAGCTATGATTAAAATACTTGACGACATACGGATATCCTTTGATAAAAACAATTTGACACTATTATGCCTTTTAGACTTTTCCAAAGCTTTTGACTCGGTTAGCCATGACCTACTTTGCTCTAAACTTAGGAATTACTTTGGGTTTAGTGAACTTGCTGTCCGATTAATGACAAGCTACTTGTCCGGAAGAGCTCAGAGAGTAAAAATTGGTTATGAAGTATCCGAACTTAGACCGCTAACAACGGGTGTACCCCAAGGCTCTATTATGGGACCATTACTATTTAGCATGTTCATTAATGACATATTTAATACTTGTCAACATGCAAAAATGCATGCTTATGCGGATGACATTCAAATTTATTTGTCAGGGGCTCATGACGATGTGGTTAATTTGGTCGCGGATTTCAATAGTGATTTGTCGTCTATATCTTCATGGTCTGTTAGAAACGGTCTATGTCTTAATAGTGAAAAATCATTTGTTTTACCAGTATGTAAAAGAAATGCTAATTGTAATGTGATGCCTTCTCTGTACATTGGTGATAAGTGCCTTAAGTTTGTGTCAAAAGTAACTAACCTAGGTTTTGTTATAAACACTCGTTTAACCTGCATTGATCATATTAATTCCGTTGTCGGCAAAGTATATTATACTCTGCGGAATTTAAGAATGTCTGCTACTTTTACACCGGTGTGCATTAGGCGTAAACTCGCCATTCAATTAATATTGCCTATAATATGTTACTCGGAATTAATCTACAGTAAGCTGGACTCACAATCTGCTCATAAAATTGATGTGGTATTCAATCACGTTACGCGGTATGTTTTTGGGTTGGCGAAATACGATCATATATCTGAATGGAAATCACTGCTCCTGGGATGCGGTATTTTTGAATACTTGAAGGCTAGAAATTGCATTTTTCTATTTCGCCTTATGATGGATAAGGAACCTAGCTATCTGTTTGAAAAATTGTCTTTCCCGAAATCTGCGCGCCTAACGGAATTGATAGTGGCCAACTATAATTATCTAACATCTGCAAGACTATTTTTTGTTAATGCTATTCGCACCTGGAACTCGATTCCATCTCATATTCGTAATAGTTTGAACATAAGCAACTTTAAGAGTGTTTTGTATTCTTATTTTCGTTAAAATGCTATTTCATATCCAAAGTTATACCCTTTCCTCTGAGGCTCGCTATCTAGTTAGGTATAGGGTAATCAATACATTATTCTTATGTTTTTCCTTATGCTCCACCTGTGATTCTCTATAGAGTTTTGTAAGTTTTTGTTGTTCCTGTTTTTGACTTATATATTACTTAATTTTAAACATTAACATATTGTAATTCTTTATTATAAGTTACAGTTGTACTATAAAAGATCATTGGGATCTTATTGTGCTAATGTTATATTTTATAATAAATGAAATGAAATGAAAATAACATGGGTGGCAAACAGAGGGGGTTTAAGAAAAGTTTATTTTGAAAATATTTTGTAGGGATTACCATCTGTTTCAATGTCAAGCTCCATTTTTTAATTAACTAAGTAAATAACAATACTGAGGAAAAACGAAACACTTATGTTTTAGGCATATATATTTCCAAAGGATTTTCGAAGAAAATTGCCACCTTTTTAGAAGCCGAATTCAATTTATATACCTAAATAACACAAGGGAACGAATTGGAAAAACTTTTGTTGCGGCAAATGTTAAAACTGATTTTCATTGACATTTCTGCGCTAATTACGAATCCGTGAGTATAAAGTTTCCATCAGCTCAAGATTTTGAGAAAAACGAGGTCAAAATGTCAAAAGATTGTTTTTTTTTGCAATATTTGAACGTTAAAATATTAATTGATGTGTTTGCCAGCTGTTGAATAAACTAAATTCAAATTATTTAATAAGCTAAATGGATTTCAGTCGCTTATGGGTTTGAAAAGCAATTGTTTTGGACTGTATTTAGGAGAGTTGGCAGCTGTTTAAAAATTGAAATTTAATTTAATTCATCGTAGATGCCTTTGAAAACTGGGTTATTAGGATGCGCTACTGCGAAGCCAGGCACAAGAAGAAATGATGTTCCATAAATAATGGGAATATTTGGGTATATTTTAAATAAACCCATAACACACCAAAAAAATTGGATTGCCATAATTTTTTTTTTTTTAATTCTTAAAAATAAATAATTTTTTGGTAAGGTCATCAGATAATTTTTGTGAAGCTCATCAGATTAGCATCGTCATTTTGAATCTAAATGTGTATTAAGGTTTTATTTTTTGAATTTTTTTTTTGAGGAAATGCGCCACCTCATTTCACTCAGAAACGAATGGACGGATTTACTTGAAACATTTTGAATATTCATTAAGGTTTTAGAGTAGTGTTTCCACCTGTATAAAAAGTTAAATTAAATTACACTAGTTATAACCAGGGCCAAATGAAATAAGCACGAAAAAAATCAATTTTAAGCGCTTAGAAAAGCACTAAAACACTTAAACTAGCTAAACTAAACTACTAAAACTAAAAACTTAAGTGCAGTTTAGAGTTTTGTTTTTTATTCAGTTTATTTCAGGTATTGAAAATTACAGTGGCCAATCAAGTGTTGCTTGATATACTCAAATAATAAAGGGGTTAGGGTTGATAAAAACCAAATCCGTTTTTATATTTCTGTTTGCAAACATTCGCTTGGTTCGACGAATAACATCAGAATCTTCATCGCTGGAAATTTAGAAATAGTCGGAAGCTTTAAGCGTGGTTAACAGATCTCAAGAACTGTCAAACCTCCATAAAAAAATCAAGAAAATTTCACTATGACAAATTTTCTAAAGCAGTACGGAGTTCTTGAAAAAATTGCTAAGCTTTCTACTACGGCTTTCTTTCTTTTTTAGTGATCTATTATTTTTAGTGGCCAAATAATAGACATAAGAACACTCAT
>NW_016168368.1:9083-19425 GCF_001687245.7 Rhagoletis zephyria | reverse complement strand
AATGGGTGAAGTTATTTGGAAGGCATATTTCCTTCTAATGTGTGTGTGTTCATATGTATGTATCTATGAATGTATGTACCCAATCAGCACTTGGATAATTGAATTTTGAATTGTTTTCTTACTAAATAATTTTTGACTATTTTTGGTGACTAAATAGTGAGTTATCATGTATTAAACACAATAAATATTCCAATATGTAGTATTTTCTGGATGATCAGAAACAGATAATCATTTTTACCTCTAAAACGGGGGAAAAATGTTGCTAACTTACAATTTTTACGCCCTTTTTATGTTAAGATGTAATTCGTATTGGTAGGCACATTCATAGCCCAATTTTGTGCAGTTGATAAATGAAAAATTTTGTATAACTTGTAAATTTTTTATTTATTATTTATCAAGAATTGAGATGCTGGTAAAAGGGCTCGAAAGTTCCAACGAACATGATCACAAATTAGCAAAAAATTTACAGTAAATAACAAACAAATAATAACAAACATAAAATGATTCGAAAAATAATCATCAACGACATGGAAAATAGATACGAAAGTGACCAAAAACTTTATTAAATAGTGGTGCAAAAAATGGACAGAATTTGTCAAAAATTACAAATCTTCAACCAAATTCGGTATTCGATACTATTGATACACATACGGGTATTTTCTTTTGATACCGCCTAATGTATCTTAATGACATCAATATCCATATCATCTTCATAGATTCCACATTGTTCATAGAATTTTATTTAAGTATATTTTCCGATTAGTAACTCTATGTTATCGTTCGCACGATATTTTATTGCACTTTTATGGCACCGGAATGTATGCAAACCATATAAACACAGCACATATACAGCGTAACGATATTGATTTGTTTTTATTTCTGTTTTTGCGTTTTAAAGCCGAAAAGTTAAGTTCGGCTAAGTGTACGTCTGTTTGAAAAATCTGAGTGTTTTGTGAAAAAATAAAATTTAAAGAAAGATTTACTATCCCTAAATATAAGTGGAAATTTTATAAAAATTAGGCTCATAAAACATTGTTCAACAATAGTCGTGTGAACATAAATAGTCAATTTGATTAGAAGACTCTGGCAGAGTCAAATATTTATGACCAAAAATTTTTGCAAATTGCTGGCTGGGTACACATTTGTAGCCCATGTATTGGTGCAAAAATTCGCAACGCGTCGCCGTCAAACTTATTATATTTTTAAAGCACTTGTATACTTTGCTCAAATACAGAGGTGTGTGCATACGCGGCGTATGAGCGACGAACAGATATAGCCCTGCAGGAAATTGAATTAGTTTGAAAGTAATTTATAAACTACTTTATTTTCAACGAAAACTAATTGAAACTCTCACTATTTTACCTGCAACCAAGAGCGCAATGACCTAGGAAGCAGTCAATTGCCTTTTACTACATGTATTTTCAACTACTTTANATAGCCCTGCAGGAAATTGAATTAGTTTGAAAGTAATTTATAAACTACTTTATTTTCAACGAAAACTAATTGAAACTCTCACTATTTTACCTGCAACCAAGAGCGCAATGACCTAGGAAGCAGTCAATTGCCTTTTACTACATGTATTTTCAACTACTTTAAAATGTATTTGGCTTAAACAACTTCAAAGTCAGTATGTTTCGTTTGAATACGCTTTCGTTCTGCACTTCACAGATGCTTTTTCATACTTCCAAGAAACAAAAGGGTTTTTGTTTTTGAGCAAATATAAAAATTCGAAACATTTACTCATTGCATTTGTTTTAAAGTAGTCTTCCAATTAGTTGATTTAAAAAAAAAAATCACTAGTTTCACTACATTTACAATGCGAATATACATATGTATGCAGGTATGTATGTACTATGTACCTGTGAATGTAATTTGGTGATTAGCAACAACAAAAGCACACACAAGCACCATATCTATAGTCGCCGCTGTTATCGTTGATCGTAGGCAAGTGCTATTCAAGTGCCCCGCGATAAACTGCCAAGTTTGTATGTATGCGCACAGGAGCAGGCGGACGGGCGGCGAATTGTGTTTTTGGTTTTTTTATTCAACTTCTTTCGTCTACACTTCATCATTACCCATGTGCTTCGTGTTTGTATTTTATTATTATTTTTTTAATTTATTTTTTATTTCTTTTTTGTCACTGCCGTCGCCGCTGCTCAGTCATAATAGATATCTCTATAGCGTAGTTAGTCGCATCGACTTAATTTTAGTCAACGGCGTGAATTGTAAGTTAGTAGCTTGTCGCTCGTTTAACCGTAGTGTTGTGTTTTGTCTGAACGCGCGCGTTGCCTGTCATTCCGTGTTAAGTGGGTGTATGTGTATGCGTGTGTGCGTGTGCGTGTGCGTGTGCGTTAGTTATTCAGTCATGCTGTCGATCCTCCGCAAAACTACTAAAATACATTTTTAAGAGTTGTACCAAGCCTAAAGCTCAAAACAACTATCTATTGGCGTGCAAGTGTGTGTGGTGTGTATGTAAAGTATACATTGCCGGTTCATCTAATTATAAATGCAACAATTTATATCTACTCACAATAATAGATATGTACATACATATGTGTAAAAACCTGTAAATGTTTCCAAGCTCTCATATAGTAGATATGTACATACATACATACTACATAGTATGTTCGTACATTATTTAAGTATATATATATCTGCTTGTCAATTCTTTGCGCAAGTATTAGCCGCAAGTAATGCTCCGTTTACTTACCGCTTGTTGAATTAAAAAGCGCGCGTGCATCTTACCGATACTGATGCAAGGCGGAATTGTATATGTATGTATGTACATTCGCAGGCACACTTTCATTCATATCTACTACACACACACACAAGTACTCTCCGAATTGCAGTTTTACAAAACGATACACTGTGCCTGCAGCTGCCACACACCGAACTGCAGATCAGTTGCATCAAGTGCAGTGAGAAGAGAAACAAAAAAACAAAAACAACAACAAAACTCATTATTCCAGTTGATTGGAGTGTTCGGATTGGCATTTTTTTAAGTGGGTTTTTTTGTTGTGCTGCCAATACTTGCATAAAAAATATATACCAACTGTATTGTAATAACTTGCAAAAATCTATTTCATCGTCAGGCGTGTCAGTTTATTCTTGCTCCTATACATACTACATACATACACACATAAAGACAAGTTCTTTTACAGTGTACTAGTATTGTGTGCACGTGTACGTTTCATTCATTTATGTATTGTATATGCGCATACTTACATACATACATGCATGCATACATCCATACATATATGCATACATATGTATTTAGGAGGTATGTTGCAATACTATGAATATACATACGTACATACTATTTTTTTTTTTCTTTCAATGTTTTCCTATTGCTAATTGCTACGATAAGGTCAGGTTTTTTGTATCATTAGCCAATAATCAAATTTGATTTGATGCACGAAATTTCGGTTTAAAATCACGTAAAATATACAAAGCATAGGGGAAAAAACACCAAAAAGTGATGAGTATACATACATACATACGTTTATACTAACTACAATGTGGGTAAGCTTGCGCATACATAACCTAAAAACTGTTTAGTGCGCGCTTACACATGTAAGTTTGTATGTACCCACATACTTGTACATACATACTATATGTACATACATAACTAAATCGAGTCCGAATACAACGATTTCAAAGTGATAAAAACCGAATAAACTTAAAAGGAAGGAGACAAATTCGTAAAGCAACAAATCGGTGCGCATGGTTGAAGGTCTACGAAACGAAAATTAAATTGCGAAGCAGCGCCAGCAGCAGAAAGATAAAGTTTACACAAATAAACCTACGTACGTACATACATATGTATGTATGTATGCATATGTAAGAATGTACACGAATACACGAAAATTTATAAATATGGTTGGCATCTAAAATAAAAACAAGTTATATATATATAATAAATAAACTTAAACTTTATATTCAAATTGGCAGTAAAAATTCAATAAACTACATAATTTTCTCTAATAACCGCAGAAAAAGTAAATAAAGTTTTAAAAAAAAAAGTAATGACTAATTACCCACAAAAAAAAATAATAATTACCGAAATAAAAGAAAATAATTAATACACGCATGAGGCTCCATTTAAATAAGCATGTGCTCTTAAGGTAAAGCCATTTTTTATTTGTATTTTTTCAAACTATTCACAGATATCGAAAAGCCGAGCGTGGTTTAAAAATAATAGTAATAGATTGGCGCTTACACAATGTCTCATTGTTTGGCCGGGTTTCTCCACCGATTTGTGACGTGCGCCTTGATGTTGTGACATAACAAGAGAGGGACCTACAGTTTAATGTCAACTCCGAACTGCGACTGTATTTTTATGAGAAGCTGTTTTTCTTGGCAAAACCACACTCGGAGGTTTGCCATTGTCATTCGGAAGCTGGGCTCAGTCCCAAGCCCTGCGTAATGGTAGTGCAGACTTCTAACCACTACACCACAGCGGCCGCCTGGTGGTGTACAGAGAAACTTACGGTATTTGCTAGCTTTCAGAAAGACCCAAGATAATATTTTTTTTTTTGCGTTTCCAAAATATGAAAAAGCATCTGTGAAGTGCAGAACATACGCGAATTCAAACGAAAACATAGCCAAATAAAAACCTGCTTATAGTAAACAAAATTGTAGTTAATATCAACAAATAATTCTCGAAAATATCAACAATGGCATTGTTAATATTAAACAAATATCACTTTCAGTCCTTTTCAGGTTTGAGTTTGGTAATAGTTGCGTTCGCGTAGCTGTTAATTGTTCATGTTTAACCAAAACATGTTTAACCAAAACTTACAATAAACAATCGTGGTACAAAGCTCAATAAAAATATTAGAAAAAATAAAATGTTAAGAAGCCACAATAACATTGACAAAACTTACAAGTTTTTACGTTCGCGTACCCAAAGTAGCGCAAATTAAGAGAGCAAAGTGACATTTCATTTTGAGGGGAGCTGCTGGTTTCTGCTGGAAAAATTTTTGCCAACAGCAATTTGCCAACAGGAAAACAGCTGATCAAAAACAGCTGGTTGGCATTTACGCAAATCACAAAATTGAGTTTGATGGTGAAGTTAAAAATTACAAAATGCGACTAATTAAACTTGTAAGAAATAAGTAGGTATTTGTAACACTTTAAAATTTAACACTTTTGAATGTAAACAAAAATTATATCAGCTGTTCGTCTAACTTGCAAATTTTCTGTTCGCATACTATTTTGGATATTTCTCTCTTGTGAGAGAACAGATGATACTTCGCGCATTAAAAAATTCGAAATTTCACTTTAAAAGTTGATTATTTCTTAGATAAAATGTATGTATTTGATTCTATGGCAGTGATGATATTTATAGCCACATCTTTAACATACAAAATGAGCCATAGCAGTGAATTTTACGCTCATAAGTTCTCGAGATATCGGCAAATTATTGAACCTTAATATAGATGCGTGGCGGATACTCGTATTTAGAAAATTTAGCGCTTCAAATTTTCGGCCTTTGCAAGACGTTTTGAGCTGTTATCTGATATTTTCAATGTCACTGAGTGCGTTGAACTAATTTTTTTTTTGACGTTTCATCTCAAATTTTGAGAACAACATGAAAAATATGAATAAACAACATAATATTCTCGATTATTGAAGAGGTCCAACCAACATTTTTTTTAATATTATTCAAGCTCACGAAAATTTGTATTCCTTTTGCTAAAAAATTGCCTAACATGTTGAAAAAAAATAATAATTAAAAAGGTCGCTCAAGTCCATTTTACACACAAGTTGTTAAATACTTTAATAAGGACTGCAGCAGAAAAGATAAATGGCAGTGAAGTAATGTCTGAAATAAACATTATTTGAGATACGTAAAGAATTTGCCAACAAATGTATTATTAAGTTAGTTAATATTTTATTTTCAAATATTAAAAGAAGTTGCAAGAAATCTCCAATTAAAGAAGTTTTGTTAGCGCCTTTCGAATGCTACTTTGAGAAACAGCTGTTCTCCAACTCGGTTTAAGTGGAAGAGGTGTTTATCCATTCTTTCTAACTGTCTGAAAAAGAAAAAAAGAACAAAACTACTACTTACGACTTGTGGCTGAACTTATTGCTTTAGAACTCACTACGCTAACTAAATGCAAATGGATAATGCTAACCAAATATAAAATGCTAAAATTTTTTTTCACAAAATTTAAACTCTTGACATAAGAATCCATACGACATAAACACCATTGAGGTTACTAAGGTAAACATAAATATACCTCTTCAGGATTCTCAATATTTCGAGGCGTAGCGAAGAAAAACTAACTCAGTACACTTAGTGCCCCTCATAATATCAGATATGAACTGAAAATATCTAGCAGACGCCAAAAATTTACAACATATTCATATGTATGTATGTATTGTTGCGCTCCTATTACAATACAAACACGCTTGTTTGTAAAAAAAAACTTTTACCGAAATGAGTTTGAATGATTTGAATGTTTTTCATTCATTCATTCGAATTATTCCATGTGAAGGTAGAAAATTAAAAAAAATATATATGTATATTTATATAGCCTTATTCATAAAAAATAAAGTAGCTTTATTGGCGGTATACACGGTGTGTCTGACTGGTGAGTCATTTATGTACGATTGACTCGCCTTCGATTACACACAGTTGAATCATTCAGAGTCATTCCAGCAAGAATGATAGAATACAAGATTGCGCATTCATGCGGGTGATGACGTCAAGATAGCAACGAATAGTGTAGATAAAGAAAGAATTATTGGAGATGGAGGAGAGAAAGAGTGTTAACTGTCAAACCATGGACGTCGCCATATTTACATGCATATAAACATCTCTGCATACATACACATAGTTTGCTAAAATGACGTCACACGAACAGCTGATTCTGTCAAATTTGCCAAGTACAAAGTAGCGGTACTGCTGATTGCGCCACCTCTGTCTCCGTACATCGTGTCATTCCAGGAGTCATGTCGATGTAACAAACACAAATTTTTGTTGCACAAACACATCCCAAACGACTCGCGAGTCAGACGCACCGTGTATGCCGCCTATAAGGCATATTTGTATTTCTGTTGTTATGCCTATCCCAGCGCCGCCTGTAAAATTATTTTGCAACCCATGTTCAGACGGAAACTATTTTACATATACCCGCTTATACATACACACATCTGTTTTTTTTTTTAATAATCTTTAATGAATCTCCTTCTATAATCGCTCCAAAGGTGTTACTCTCTAAAGCACTTCTTCAACAAATACTTAACATCAACATGTTTTTTATTGCCTCTCAATTGCGATGTCATACACTTTTTGAGGTGGTTAATCAAACAAGGTCGTTTCTGCTACGGCAAATGTGTTTACACGAAAATAGATCAAAATAAATTCCAAATAATTCAAGAAGCAAAAGTCAACAATAAAAGTAAACAATCTGCAATAGCATTTGGGCAAACGAATGCAATAAAAATAAAAATAAGTACAATACGGCAGGCAAAAACAATGAAAGTAGCAGTAGGAACAGATGTATTAGTTAAAATTGAACTGAAAAGTAAACGGTTGAATTAGCTTCTTAGACAAAATACAAACAGCCTAAAATCAGCAGGAAAAGCCACTACTGTGGATACTATCTAACTTGATTTCTATTTTTTTATCGTAGATGTGGGGAAGAAATATGTATTCTATACTTAGTCACAATTCAGGCTTTTTACAAATGAAACATCGAATTATATTGTAGAGTGCAATTAAAGCGATAAAAAAAGCTAAATAAACAACAATAATTAATGCTGATGCAGCACAACCTAAATGTTATAAAAAGTAAACAAAGTGTTTAAAGAATTCCACTTTGCAAAAAAGGTGATTTGTCGCATAATTTATATTAAATAAATGTTTTGCCTTTCAGCTACTGATAAATTAACTGATTTTCTTGTTTTTTTTTTGATCTTTTTGCTTCTTTTAATAAATACCAGTTGAATTTTTGCTGCGGTGCATAAACTCAACAACACTGCATTGCATATTTATTAACGCAAACAAACCGCATTACTGACACTTTAAATTGTTTAATTGTCATTAATTTTTTATGTCTAATCAAATCAACACATTAAAAAGCGTTTATAATTCAACCCAATACATATTTATTATCTGTGCTTATTATGCAGTAGCGAATTCAATTTTCGGCGGTGGCTAATTTCAAGCAAGCCAAACGAATTTGCCCGTAGTCATAGTCGCAAGTTAAAACTCCTTCTTGTTAAAATACAGTTTTAAGTTTAGAATAGGTATTTCGTTTAAAACAAACATTATACATATGTTTTTTTTTTTCATTCTTTTTATTTTCGAAAAGAGGTTTATTGTCTACTTTCGTAAGCAATGCGGAATGCATATTAACCTCGCTGATTTCATTAAATTAATCAATTAAAGATTAATTAGTATAAACCAATAGCTTTTATACATATATGTATATAAATATATATATGAATGCGCTGGCTAAAAACATTGCTTTGTAAAAAGTTCGCTTAACCACGCTTTAGCTTACAAGTATATATGTATGTATATACATATGTACACTGACGATCAAAATTGAGTGCATAATGATTTTGGTTAAATATTTGCAATGTTTTTCAAGTTAATTTTTTTTTATAAAAACATGGTTATGCCTTAACCAAAACATATAAGTCAAACAAAAATTCAACAAACTTTCATCAAAACACCACCACCACAGTCAAACTTTATTCAGAATTTATAGAAACTCAACATAGTTTTTTTTCAATTTTGAGCTTTTTAATCTGAACTCTTCGAAAACTTTTGGGCATGCAGTTCCATGGCTTATGAAATTCCAGTAAAACAACTTTTGTAATTTTTACCATATAAATTTGAATATCTTGTAGGATAATATGCACAAGGCTGTTTGCAAAAAAAAAAATTTTAAAATCCACGCAGCATCAGCAATCATCATTGATTTTTAGCCGACTAAAACCTACGTTAGTTTTACTAGGATTTCATAGGCAATGTAACGGCATGCCCGAAAATTTTCTAAAAGTTCAGATTAAAAAGCTCAAAATTGAAAAAAAAATATGTTGAGTTTTTATAAATTCGGAATAAAGTTTGACTGGTGTGTATATGGTAAAGCTTGAAACATATTTTTATACAAAAAAAAAAAATAAATAAAAAAGTAGCCTCAAAAAAAATTTCAAATATTTAACAAAAATCACCATGCACTCAGTTTTGATCGCCAGTGTATATGTAATGCAAATTAAAACTGCTACATACTTATGTAAACATATGTAGTACCTTCATACATATGTACATATTTAATTTGAATTGCTTATTTGTTTACTTCAAAAGGAAAGTTTTTAGTTAAAAAAATTCCGAATGCCTTGACAATTAAGGTTTATTTAAAGCTTATTTTCATAAATTAACTTAAAATAAACGAATTTGTCGCAAAAAATTGTTAAGCGAGTTCTTAAACAAATTTTAGTATGCTTTTGGCACTCAGCTGAACAACTTAAATTTTTTTTTTTACAGAATAGATACTCATTGTGAGGTGTTTATTTCAAGTGTCTATAAAATATTCGAACTAAACTTATACTTATATAAAATATTGTTAACAAAGGATATTTCGTAGCTGCTGATACTAAAAAGCGATACGCTGATCTGAAATACAAGAAGAGTGTGTTACAATAAGTGTGATTTTTAAATTATATTAAACATTTGAAAGACATATTAGCCACAGATTTGAATGCAAGGAGGTGGGAGGTTACTTGAGTTTTGTTAGATTATTGTACGATTAAAACTTATTTGTATATACATATGTACATTTGGTTTTTTTGTTTTGTAAATATATATATTAGAGTGGTCCAAAAGAAGTAAAGTCGGAATTTTAATGCTCGGATTGTTCTATATCGAAAAAATATACCCATTGTTTTTATATAGATAAAAAAAATATTTAGAGGTCGCTCAAAGCTTTCCAAATATTTTGTATGGGGAAAAACAACTTTTCGTAGAAATGGTATGGAGTTCTTGAAAATAAATATTTTTTGATCCGAAAGATCTGGTTTTTTTTTCAGGAGACTGCCAGTAATAATACCCAATTATTTATTTAACCATTTTTTAATACTAAAGATTTTTTTCCTCCATTTCATTTTGTGGCATTTTTTATATTTACTATGATAAAATGATTAAATAAATATTTGGTTAATAATATTGGGAATATCCTGAAGAGAAGCCGAGTTGCCGATCGAAAAATATTGATTTTCAAGAATTCTATACCATTTCTACGAAAAGTGGTTTTTTCCCATATAAAATACAAAGAACATTTTGAGCGCTTGAGCGACCTCTAAATATTTTTTGATTCCAAAATAA
>NW_016168368.1:0-2025 GCF_001687245.7 Rhagoletis zephyria | reverse complement strand
TTTTTTTTCAGGAGACTGCCAGTAATAATACCCAATTATTTATTTAACTATTTTTTAATACTAAAGATTTTTTTCCTCCATTTCATTTTGTGGCATTTTTTATATTTACTATGATAAAATGATTAAATAAATATTTGGTTAATAATATTGGGAATATCCTGAAGAGAAGCCGAGTTGCCGATCGAAAAATATTGATTTTCAAGAATTCTATACCATTTCTACGAAAAGTGGTTTTTTCCCATATAAAATACAAAGAACATTTTGAGCGCTTGAGCGACCTCTAAATATTTTTTGATTCCAAAATAAAAATATAGGGATATATTTTTTCGGTATAGCTCAATGCTAGGGGGTGAGAGCATAAAAATTCCGACTTTCCTTTTTCACATGAATTTTTGGACCACCCCAATGTATATGGAAGTACATATGTATTTATGTGCGTATTGGCAGATTTTATGACTCAAACTAAAAAATCCCCTCTTAATTTCCAGTTTCTTTCACATTTTTGTAGCGTTTTTCATCCTATTTACCTCTGTTGCTAAATTTTTGCATATTTGATGAGAAGCCGGTTAAGTCTGGCTATTTAATATATAATAATATATATATTTAGTTACCAAAAACTAATAATGCATAAATTATTAAAAGTTCAATGACTACCATGGAAAGAAAAGACGAAATCGTTGTTCTGGCTGCATACGCACACATACACACGGGTATGAAAAGGCAAAATTGTACATGGAAAGAAATTAATCTATTCTTCGTTTTTTTTTTTTTAATTTTACTTCAGCTAAAAACAAAAAAAAATGGTAACGTTCTTCATTTGAGGTTAATGTTTTTCATAAGAATTTTTTAAGTTGTTAATATTTTATGAAAATAAGATATATCGATTTTTGCGAACTCAATTAACATATTCGGGCTTACTTATTACAGCAAATTCTTACTTACGTGCATATACATATGTATGCCAATTGATCTTTCTGCTGCTCTGCAGGTACATATATTTATATTGTCATTAGTGGTCAACTTTCTTTCTTCTTCTGAAAAAGCGTAAAAGATACAATGGGAAGAGAATTAACTCTGCTTACATTATTGATGAATACAAGTAATTTTTAGCAAAAAAAAAAATTATCGAAATCGGTTGACGTGGTCAAATATGCGATAATTTTGCAAACTGGGTTGGAACAAAATTTACGGAAGCACTAATAATAAGTAATAAAAGTATAAACAGAATCAAATCGCTCAGAGATATTTGTTTGAAGAAAGTTCGCGGCCAAAATCAAAACACACTGCAGTATATGAGATTGTCCACAACCAAAGCGTCAGCGAAGTTCGTCTGACGAAATTCGACAAGAAGATATTTATTTTTAATTTTGCCACTGCCGCCGCTCACGAATGTTGTTTGTCATTCAATTGATGTGATTATCCTTTTTGTTCTGTTTTATTGGGCGAAATGTTGCAGCGAATATCACCCGGCGGCATCGCTCCAACCGACGAAATTCGCACAGCGATTTGATTCTGTTTATACTTTAAGTCTTAATGCAAAACATAAATTCTTATCACATTCAGTGACATGTATGAGGTATGAGTAAAATTTATGAATTTTTTACAGTACAGTACAATGTAGCAATAGTGTTCTATCCACAGTGCCTACATATTTGAAATGTAAATTTATTTTCATAAATTGATGTTATGTATTATAAAATTTTCTTTGAGCTGCAGCAACAAATACTTTAGAAATATGTAGTAGTAAATTAAATGATTTCACTAAAAAAATATACAATGAATTAAATTAAACTTCTTAGAATAAGTGCTGGCGTATTAAGTATTCCAAACGCTGCACCCACCAACGCAAATTGCAATGCCAAAAAAAAAAATGATGAAAAACAGAGCAAAGTTTTGCTCCGCATCGTTGCGTAGGTGGTTTTTGTAATAACTCTTTCGACATTATAAATAAATTGAGACATAAATATATGTATATGTATCTACTAGTAAATATCGCACAATAACATCTAAAAAATTCGACAAAAC
>NW_016168367.1:0-19426 GCF_001687245.7 Rhagoletis zephyria | reverse complement strand
ATGAAAACAAAATAAAGTAAAATTAAATATATAAATAAAATAAAATAAATAATAAAAATAAAAAAATTTTCGCAATTGCTCCAACCGAAGATCGAACCTGGCAGCTACAGGCTTGTAGCCCGCAACTCTCACCACTCGGCCACCACGTACGCGAAACCCGCCTGCTTCGTTTGCTTACTTGTACAAAAGACAAAAACTGGCCGTTTTTACCAGTGTTGTCATCGAAAATTCTCCGGACCTGAGTTAATTCCCAAAAATTTCGTGCATTTTGTCGGCTGCTTACGCTCATTTTAAAGAGGAAAATGGATGAGTTAAAGCAAATAAAGGCTGATTATGCAAATAATCGAGCCCGTTTGTCTACCGTTTTTTTTAACTCTGTATAAAGTTTTAAAATCGGATGTAATGAATATTAAATAAACGAAATTAAAAGTGTAAATACTAAAGATTAAAAAGTTGAGCTATTCAAATGACGAGGAGTGTATGTGGCGTACGTTTGGGAGAGTGAGCCTTTTTACTCCAGAATGCGTGTGCAGTGGCTCTCATTGCTATACGTGTATTAGTAAGATTTGTTGCCCCCTTCCCGTTTGCCCATGATTTTCCCCTGATCCAGCCCGCGAAATGGGCTCGCTTGCCCGTACGGGCAAAAAAGCCCATACGGGCAAAAGTGCCCATGTCTGGCTTAAACCACCATGTGGTGACGAAAGGCCCATTGTTATGCCACATGTTCAGTTCCTGCAAGAGATGTTACATTGAAAATCTTCAGCTAATTTGTCTGTAGATGGGCACTAAAATATTTCATATATCTACCCCAATATTATATGAAACCAGTTGAAAAAATTTTGCCATATCCATAAATACCGTGATTACCTGGTTAGATGCTTGCCGCTTTGCCGCTCATTGCGTGGACTCGGCCTAAGCGAGTTGGGCCAAGTCAAACAAAGCACGCCAATCGTTTCTCTTGTGTGCCAACTAACGCCAATTATAAATGCCAAGTGAATCCAGGTCCTTATTTACTTGCTCTCTTTGCGTCTGTGTCCTTTCGTACGAAGTGACCAAATCAGCCAATACATTTTAATTCGCCACAATATGTACATGCCGTTGTAAAGCTCATACAGCTCATCGTTCCATCGTCCGCGGTATTTGCCGTCGCCAATGTGTAAACTCCCGTAAATCTTCCGCAAAATCTTTCCCCTGAATATTCCAAGCGGAGCTTTGTCACTGTCCATACCTCTCAACAGGGACGTTGGTGCCAAGACGCTAATGCTCTGACTGACTTGAGATACTTCGTTTTGTCCTCGTTCACCTACAGACACACACGACTTGCTTCTCCGTATGCCGAAGTCGTCGACAAACGCCAGCAAATGTACGTTTTTGTAAAGTATTGCGCCCTAGTGGTTCAGTTCTGCGGCTTTTATTATCTTCTCCACCTTGTCTGAAACCTCATTTGGTATCAAACGGCTCGTACGGTATTGCTCAACGTCATTTTACACAGCCGAATTACTTTCGCGACTTCAAACATCCCGGCATAAAGAGATAATGTGTATCAATTTATATCTCGCGAGTTTTTTACAAGATTTGGCATATTGTGAGTACCTGAACTATGGTGGATTTACCAGGTCCAACGCCACACTGCTAAGGCTCAATAAGTTTGTTGACAGTGCGCTTCAGTCTTTCACACACTACACTCGATAAGACCTTGTAACCTATCCTTAGAAGGCTGATCCCGCGGTAGTTGGTGCGAATGTCGAAGTCGCCTAACTTGTATATTGGGTAGGGCACAATAAATTCCAGTGATACATGCACCTTATCAACGTTTCGCTTTCCTCTTCAGTTTCCTATAACAGTCCCAAAAGGCTTGCGTTGTGGCCGATAGCAGTGTGGCCCTATAATCGGCATATTTTTTCTCTGTAGCTTTTGACACTCCTCATTCCAGCAATTGTTCTCTCGGGCTCACTGAAATGCGAATACTTTTTCAGCGGAGGTACCTCACTGAGAGCAGGTGTGAGAGTCGAGTGGTGACTGCACTGGACGTCTGTTGTAACAGCAGTTTTTCAACGTTGTGCTTTCCTTCAATTTTTGGGCCTACATTTTTCTGCTGTACAAAGGTAGGTGCGTATCTTGACTTCAACAGGATAGTGATCCGAGTCGATGTTTGGGGCTCGGAGTGGACGCACGTCTCAAAACACTGGAAGCGTGCTTTCCGTCTAGCACAGCATGATCGATATGGTTTCTCCTTTTTCTATCTTCTTCTTATTCTATTATGGAACTTTTTATGCAAGAACTTAATTCTGCATACAACCCTGGCGAAGTCGATGAGCCTCAGTCGGGTTACGGACGTTTCGTCGTGCAAATGAGCGAGATGCTGAAGTACCCGATTGTGGCTAGACGCTGGTCTGCCGGGCTCAACGACAGTACTCGGCGACGGAATCTTTCTACGACTACAAATCCACATAGCGGCTGTAGTGAACGTCGCAAGGCCGGAGGTATGTTTTGCCTTGTGCCGTCCAACGCATTTCTTGGATAGCAGTGATGCTATTTGTCCTTACCAGGGCATCATTCAGTCGGACAAAGGCACCTTTCCCATTAACGGTCCGGTTATTCCAGATGCATGCCCTCAAATCATAGACCTTTAAACGTAAAAATTACGCTTGGAGAACATGAGATGAAAACTTGTGGTCATACGGGGAAACTCATTCTGGCAAGTCTGCGGTTTTGAAGTTTGGGTTCTTGGTACATATTACTATCACATGTGGTAAGATAGCATGAATGACTGAATGAAATTAGCTCAAAACGGCTCAGTTCCAAGAAAAGGCCTTTCTGGGTTAAGGTTCTAAGCAATTTCTTTTTATGTGGAAAAAAATGTCAAGTAAAATTATTCTTCGGTATCACATTGCTGAAAGGAAAACTATACTGAACTCCACGACAACTGTTGCGCCTTACTTCTTAAAGCAAATGAATTCCGATGCAGTTAAAAATTCTACGCTTTCATACTAAAATCATAAAAGGCGCTCATTAGCCCAACTCAACATTCTACCAAGGCACCAAAGGGACCTACTGCTGCAAGTTCATTCCAAGCACCGTCGTGCGGATATGAATGCTACTGAAAGTCAGCGTCAAAGCAAAGCGCACGCGAAAGGCTAGCAGTCGCCGAACGAGTAAAGCACAACATGTTTGCCATAGCCAAAAATGGACACAAAATCTCATCAACTTTACCATTTTTGTTATGATTTTCCGTTGAAAGTCAATGAAGTTACCCAAGAGTGAGTGCCGCTAGCAGCTATTCACTTTATCGAAGCCCCATTGCAAAGGAAATGCCAAAGTCCAGCGTGACGCTGTGAATCAGCGCATGCGCATGCGTCTGTCACTTGCGGCTTGTGGTTTGGCTGTTCCAAAATCTGTGGAATGGTTAGCATGCAACGGTATATACACAAATATAGTGCGACACGAAATTTGCGATAGTATATGCGCGCATGCGCAGTAAGTAGCATGAAACTGTCACATTAATTGCTTGTCGATAGTGCCGAGTTTGTGGCAGTTGGTTGGTTCGTTGGTTGCGTTTCGATTACAGCAATCAAGCTGCTGCTCAAAGAAGAAGCAACCGTGAAAGAAACACCTACAAAAATGCTTGCACGCATGCGCAGAAAGTAAACTGCTGATTGGTTGTATTTTTGGACAATTTTGAATGTTGTTTACACAAATTATCGGCTTGCGAGTGCGTTTGAGTATTTCGAAATTGATTTTTTTACGTTTTATTCTGCTTTCCTGGCATTTCTCACTGATTGTGCGAATTAAATTTTTGGATTTATGGAACTCTTTGTTATTTATTGCGTTTTTTTCAACAATTTGCCACATATTTTGCAGCTCGTTAAGACTTGAAGTTTACATTTCTGCTGATTGGCAAGTTTTCATTGATTTCGTTTTGCTTTTATGCATTTTTGATTTTGGAAATTTTTCCCTTTTTTGGTTGTGCTTGATTACCTTTGTAACACATTTCATTTGCGATTGAGCAGCCAATTTTAAAATGGAATATTTTGTATTGTTTTCGATACAATATAGGACACTTTCACTCACCTGATGGATAATGTGTGATCGTAGACGGAACAGGAACCGAAAAGTAGAACATGAAAAGAAAAAATTACAATCAAAATTAATAGCAATGGTATTGAATTTAAAGAAATGCGAAAATGAATTAAAGATACTTTTATAATTTTTTTTAAATGGTACTAAAATCGTTTGCCATATAAAAATGCCAGCTGAGGCATCACCAACAATTTCTTTTTCACTTGTCTAGTAGAAATCCTTAATGCTTATGAGAATATATGTATGTATGTATGTAACAAAGTAAGAGGCTTGGAAAAGTGTGCCCAAGTGCTTTTGAGGTTGGGACCCTGAGAATAGCAATGCATAATTACAAAATGGTTCAAATGACTAACATCTTCAGGGCTTTATCGAAGTTTGACGACAGAGTTGAAGGAGTTGTGGTCTGTCAGAAACGCTGCAGCATTTTTCAGGCGGAGGTGGCCGCTATAAAAGAAGGCTGAAGATTTTGATCTCTTGGCTGATTTATTTCGTTAGGCAGAGTATTTTCCTTTGAGGTCATCTCTCAGGACAGAAACGACATAGGAGTTCCTGTGTAAACCAGTTGAATACCCCTGGACAGATGGGTTTGTGTTTGTCTCAGAAAGCGCTGGATGAAAACCACTTGTAGTCGGTGGTCGACGCCGTTCGATCAAAGAAACTTCTGACTACCATGACTACCCATTAGGGACCCATGTGGTACGGCTTAGTGTCGTCCCGGACACCTATTGCGTTAGCTGTTTGGAGTATAACGGCGTGGAATGATCTCAGCTTTTTCAAACAATTTCATATGGATTACCTGCAGTTGACGTTCCAGAAAAAATCTATCAAGTGACGGCCTGTGGGGTATCATAAGGAGTATGAGCCCTCGCCATTAACCCTTTCAGTACCATACCTTTATAACCAACCAGAAAAAAAAACAATTTGAGCAAATTTTCATTCATCGAGAGCTAAGATTTTTTTAAATTTTTCTTAAAGAAAAAATTTTTTTGAGAAAAATAATTTTTTTTTTAATAAATCATTTCTTTTATATAATTTTTTTCGTAAAAATCTTTGAAAATTATTTTTCCCTTAAAATTATTATTTCCTAAAAACTTTTTTCCACCTAAAATTTGTATTCTAAATACGAGCATTATTATTTTTTAATTTTTATTAAAAAAAAAGTTTTTTCCTGAATGAAATGATTTTTACAGAAAAATAGTTTTTCCTCCGAAAATCTTTGTTTCTAATATTTTTCATAATTGGGTAAACATATTTTTTTCCTAAAAACCAATTTTTTCTTAAATTAATTTATTTTCGTAAAAATTTTTTCTGAAAAGAAAATTTCTTTAAACCTAAACAATTATCTAACAGACATCAATTGTCAAAAAAAAATATATATAGATTTTCTTGATAAGTTGCTCTAATTTTGATAACTTTTTTTCTAAAATCGCAAGATTAAAGTAGCTAAATGAGTATGAGACACATACTAAAAGCAGAGAATAAATAAAACTACTAAAAACAAAAAAAAAACAAACAAAAAATCGTTTTGAGTTGAGCATTTTTTCGCTGAAAGGGTTAACCTAACCTAACCTAAGTCGTGGCTTGAAGTAGTGAACTGGCGGAATTAAGGCAGTGAGGTGGCATTCAGAAGATTACAATTTATAGATCTCTAATGCTCCTTTTTTCAGCATAAGCCTCTACAAAGCATTTCAACCTTTTTCGCTTTAGGGTATTGCTTTTAGAGCACTTCCAGGAAGTGTTGGGGGGTTGAATGCACGCGAGGAATCTACGTCTTCTATGTATGTGGTAGAATGCCCCTCTAACCACTCGGCTAAGTTGGGCGATGTAGACTCTTACGGGGTCATCAAGGCCGAAACTAACTGCTTTTTAATGACATTTGTCTACATATTTTAGGAAAGTATTCAATTTAAAATAGAACGCGAGTTAATAGCCGATTTTCAATCACTACCACAATCACCTGCTGCAGTTAAAGCAACTATCAACTGAAACCAAAACTGGTTTTAAATATAAACGGCGTTGAAATAATTGTAACACAGCGGGATCTCTCAAGCCTAAATTTTTAATACAATATTTGGAATGAGCACAAAACTATGGCTTTTAAATGTCTTTATATTTGGCCATTAAGAAATGGCCCTTAAACCTCTATACACACACACAACCACATTTACCTATTAAGCAAGTGCAGCTTATTTTCAAAATCACAGATTTCAACACTAAACTCCTCCGGTAATTACATAGAATGAGTAAATAATTTGTAGCTAAGGAGAGCACACAGGGTGGCCTATTTGAAATGCATAGCCACAGCCATGGGCGTAGCCAGGTAGGGGCAGGGGGGGGCTCGAGCCCCCGCCCCCCCTAACTTTCAAATTTTCCTTATATATATATAAAATAGTACCCTGAAATACCATTTTAATAGGGTCGAGCCCCTCCCCCCCTTAAATTTCATTCTGGCTACGCCGATGGCCACAGCGGCACACTTTGGTATGCAGAATGAAGAATGGGTATCAGAAAGAATTGTAAAACAAAGAAGCTAAACGAAGGGTTATGTGAAAAAAAAAAATTAGACTCTACGCACTTGACTTTGTGTGAGCGTGTATGCGTGTGTGTAGAAGGCGTGACCTTTAGGTTTAATAGGCAGCACATTTTTAGGTAAGTGCCCGTTGAAGTGCTAAAGGATTGCCTAACCTTTATTTAGATTTTTTTACTTCCAACAAATATTTGTGTTTTTTTATACGTCCTTATGCAAGTTCCAAAGAATTTTAGTTTGTCTGAGGTTAGGTTATGCATACATATATATATATATTTATTTACATATTCATGCAAGAAATCTTAATTTTTAATTTTATGTCGTAAGACTTTGATTTTTGCATAATAAATATAATTCTGTGAAAAGTGTTCTATGCTAGTTAGGCTATTTGTTTGCCCTTACTTATAGCATAAGTACGTATTAGGGTGATTGAATCGGTTTTTTCCAAACCGGTTTCCGGTTTAAGGGAAACCACTAAATAGTTTTAAAACTTATATCCTAAGTTATTTGGGGCTAAATAGTAGGTACATATATCATTTGATTACAGTAAATGAATGTTTGGCTCTTAAATGTTTTTTATGTGTTTGGCCGAGCTTTCTCTCCAATTCGTATTCTACTTCTTGCTGCTGTGACATAAATTGAGAGAAGAAGCTTTTTTTTATTGCAGGAGACACTCAGAGGTTTGCCATTGTCTGACAAAAGTTTTTTCCCGCGTAAGCACTCAGCTACGGCGGACCAAATCCGAAAAAAGTGAGAAAAAATGCAATAAAATAATAGAAAGGGTAAAGTAAGACCAAACGTGAATTTTCCACTGAATTTTATTGGTTTTACTTTTGATCTCAAAAAACTTTGAACTTATTTTGCATTGATGATTTCTAAATAAAAGCTATGTATCTTTACTGTTAATAGTTTGCTTGTAATTTTTGGTCATTGCATTACTTCATACCAACATAAGCATTTTCACTGTATGAAAACTATATAAATTAAAACCGGTTTATACCGTTTTTTTTTCAAATTGCAATTTTTCGAATAACTCGAAAACCGGTTTTTGAAAAAAGGCGAATAATCGAAACCCTAGTACGTATGTACATACATAAATATGTACATAAATAAAGGCTCATTTGTAGTGAAACGTGGCACTAATAACAAAAATTATAGTCAGTCGTATGCCTTGACTGCACTGAGAGAAAAATCACCAAAAATTGGTTGATATTACCAAATTCAAACTTGAAAAGAAATCAACGTGGTTTTTGGTTAATATTAACAATGCATTGGATGATATTTTCAACAATGATTNAAAACCCTAGTACGTATGTACATACATAAATATGTACATAAATAAAGGCTCATTTGTAGTGAAACGTGGCACTAATAACAAAAATTATAGTCATTCGTATGCCTTGACTGCACTGAGAGAAAAATCACCAAAAATTGGTTAATATTACCAAATTCAAACTTGAAAAGAAATCAACGTAGTTTTTGGTTAATATTAACAATGCATTGGATGATATTTTCAACAATGATTTGGTAATATGAACCACAATTTTGTTTACATTAACCAAACTTTTGGTTGGCGATTTTTCGTTTGAATACGTTTATGTTCTGCACTTCACAGATGCTTTTTCATAATTCGGAGATACAAAACAAACATTTTTATGACCATTTTAACATGTTGCCT
Organism: Rhagoletis zephyria; assembly: GCF_001687245.7. NCBI lineage: Eukaryota > Metazoa > Arthropoda > Insecta > Diptera > Tephritidae > Rhagoletis > Rhagoletis zephyria. The sequence goes on along the minus strand of NW_016168367.1, from coordinate 11,141 downwards.
CTGACAGGATTAGCAAATAACAGCAACTTACAGCCGCTTTATAAATGTGCCTTCAAATGTTCAACTTGAATCAATTTCCTTTGTCGTTTTATTTGGTTCTGCACTTCACAGATGCTTTTTCATAATTCGGAGATACAAAACAAACATTTTTATGACCATTTTAACATGTTGCCTCTGACAGGATTAGCAAATAACAGCAACTTACAGCCGCTTTATAAATGTGCCTTCAAATGTTCAACTTGAATCAATTTCCTTTGTCGTTTTATTTGGTTCTGCACTTCACAAATGCTTTTTCGTAATTAAGAAAAACCAATAACAGAAAAAAAATATAAAAATTATGTATCGCGCTGACGGCATTCGAACTGCTGGAAGCCAACANACAATTTCCTTTGTCGTTTTATTTGGTTCTGCACTTCACAAATGCTTTTTCGTAATTAAGAAAAACCAATAATAGAAAAAAATAATAAAAATTATGTATCGCGCTGACGGCATTCGAACTGCTGGAAGCCAACAAATAACAGCAAGCACCTCTGCTCGTTCAGCCACTGCCATACATACGAATTTGTTCTCAAATGTTCAACTTGAGTTACATTTCTTGCAATCAGCTTGTTGACCATGAAAAAATCGTTATGGTTTGGTTGAAAAAACCATTGTGCTTTTGGCACAGTGTTGTTTTTTTGCTTTAATTCCTTTGTCTTTTCCAGATTATTACTTATGTATATTTCCTTTCTCATTTTACTCTTAACGTAAAATCCATAGGCTTTTCTCATTACAAATAATTTCCATACATTCTGTTTTATAAGTTGATGAGCTCCAATGACTTTATTTTTCCTTTCACGTTTCTCTTTAAATTTTACGCGGAATTCTACAAATCACCTGTTGCATTCAAAGTAATACCACTGCTTTTCATTCGCCTGAAGTTCATTTCACTTAAACGTAAATGAGCTAGCACATAATAAGCTTTATTGTATTTTATTACAAAAAAATATGTGTTCATGAGGACGGTGATATGGAAAATTAATAGAAAAGGCGTCCCTAATATACCAGTTTCGAGCAGTGGAAAAACAATTGCTACGAGGTTTTAATTTCAATTAGAAAATGACATTCAACTTTTCGTTGACATCTGGTGTATGACGAAAAAATACAAGTAGGAAATCACTGCTTCAAACCAAATTTACTTCCGTCTTATTAAAATAATATTAAACGAAAGTATGTATGTACATTGGAGTAGTCCAAGTTTTGTATGATGGGAAAACAATGTCATCGTAGAAAACGGGGCATCGTCCATTATACTGTTTTCCTGTCCCTCTTTAACCTGTTTTCAATCTGCACGATTTACGAATAAATCTAAGCAGATTGTTGGATATCAAAGAACTCACATCGCGGCCAAATGCCTCATACCTAATTCTGAGCAAAAGCTCATCTCATCCTCTTCAAGACAGTATAGGCAAATGGAGTTATCATGTACGTCTAACACAGTGATGTGTTTGTGCCACGTGAAGTGACCAGTCAGCAGTCCAACAAGTTATATGTAGTTAGACCTTCTGAGATTGAAAGCAACATGAGTTTTGCCCACCTGTAGCCCCCTCGTTGCCTACCAGTCATTGCTGAGCGAAGTATTCACCCAGTTTCTGATGGTGGCTCCGATAGCCGAAGGGGGGAGTGCTATAACTGGTTGCGGACCGAGGAATGCCAGGTCAGATGTCTCATTACCAGGTACTCTCGAGTGACCTGGCACCCAGAGTAAAACAAGCTCGTTATGTTTACCAACATATTTTAGTCCAGACTAGCATTGCCGAAGTAGTTTGGAGGTAATTAGAGGGCTGGCCAATGCCTTGAGTATGTACTTATAACTGAAATATTTCCCAATTTCCATGGCTAAAGGAGCGAGGGCAAGAAATGTTCAAGGGACACTGATTGCCAAAATGACCGATCCAAGGCACTTCCAGGCTGATGGTATTTCCGCAGGCTTTCTCGACTTTCTCCAACCATGTACAGTCACTTGCTTTGTAGTAGAAAAGCAGTAAATCTTTTTCTTGATATCGAAAGTTTATTGGAATTCAGAAACCCTCCAATTTTTNGGTATTTCCGCAGGCTTTCTCGACTTTCTTCAACCATGTACAGTCACTTGCTTTGTAGTAGAAAAGCAGTAAATTTTTTTCTTGATATCGAAAGTTTATTGGAATTCAGAAACCCTCCAATTTTTTGGTTATCTTACCCTTGAAGAATGGTGGACTCCCATTCATCTCTTTTAGATTACCATAAAACAATGCAGCTAATTTTTACTTGGCCATTTTTTGCTGAGATTCCATATGAAAATCTTAAAAATTTTATTTTCAAGTATTAAATAATAAACATCGGTGAGACGAAATACAGATTTGAATTGCTATAAAGTTATTAGTAACTTGCCGTTTTATTTGCCCAGTTTTGCCCTTCAGTATATATGTATGTAAATAACACATCGCAAATGATTTTGCTTCAAATGTCCTCGCAGCTAATCAATTTTCAACATCATAGTACAACTTCCATACAGTGTTGCCGTTGAGAATTTTCAGAAAGTCGCAAAAAAGCGGNAATGTCCTCGCAGCTAATCAATTTTCACCATCATAGTACAATTTCCATACAGTGTTGCCGTTGAGAATTTTCAGAAAGTCGCAAAAAAGCGGTAATTGACGACAAAAGGGGTCACCACAGTCACATCACATCGCATGAAATCAAATCACATCAATATTAAAGCTCATTAGGTTAAAACGTTCATTTTTCAATGCAGTAAATCACGTCGCTTCTCATCACAATAACATCACATCACATCACATCGTATAATCATCAAAGTAAAGTTCCAACATTATTACTTCACATGGAATATTTCAGCGTAAATATCATCACATCACCTTACAAATGATCATATCATATTAGTCGTTCAGTTCGTCAGGTTTATACTTATCACATTTGATCATTTTTATTTTTTAGATATTACATAGAGTCAGGTACCTAGACTTGGGAAAATTTGTCCACTAGTGTGCTCAGCAGCGCTGAGTGCAAATCCCTGCGTTCGAAGTTGCAAGGTTAAGAAATGAAAGTATTTTCGTAAAGTCGAACAATGTTTCGAGATTTCAGTTTCTTTGGAAGACCTCGGGAAGTGAGATATTTTTCGATAACATTCCTAAATAACAATTTCTTACAATTTCAACGGCTGACGATCCCCTGGTCTCATCGAAGTGATTGATGATGGTCGGTTTGTAATCAGTCAGGGAATGCCTGTGGCCTTTACTGCTTCTGAGTAGCTCCAAATTAGGCTAATATGAGTGTAAGAGGTCTATGTCTTCTTAGGTAATTTGCAAAGCGAAGGAACCCGCAAAGAAAGACGATTTCGGGGTAATTTCTCCACAATATTTTTAATCTAAAAGGTTCTTAACAATGAGGATACTCAGCCCTTCGCGATAACAGTATTCCTCAGTAGAAGTTAAACTTGTCAATTTCTTCATTAATAGTTTTTTTCATTCTTAGCATGAATACATATGTATATGAAAATTCGACGCGTAATCTCCACAAAACCCGGAACAATAAGCAAGAATGCGAAACTAATGCTAGACACAATTGAGTTGTTCAAAAAGCTGTTTAGAGACGATTTTGCATAGCGAGTCAATAAAAATTACTTCATTGGTGCAATTAAGCACTCAATGGACGCTGGAGGAATAAAAATGTAAAATATCTAAAGTGAAGACGCGGCGAGAGTAGATGTAAGGAGAAGCTGAACTGTGAGTGATGCCTACAATGCACGCAAAATTCAGACCACTTGCATGCAATGGGGTACCAATTGTCCGATGAAATTGATGAAGATGTTAGAAATGATTGTATCTGCGATGCTGGAAAGAGAGAATAGAAGAAGAATGGTTGCTGTTGTTGATGTTAGATGCATAGATGTTTTGATATTCGACTGCCTGGTTGGCTGGCTGCCTGTCTAAATGCGCTGGACGCTTGTGTAAATGGACGTTTGGTGGCCTGATGGCGTGATAGTGAGACAGAGCCGACAAGAGAATGAACGAATGCTGACTTGATAAATGGACGCGCATGCGTTGGTGACTGTTCCACTGATTGCGGTTGTGTGGTACACAATTCGCATGCAAATTTCATTTAGCTATACATATGTCGGCAATAAAATGAAAAAAAAACTGCAGTTCAAATGAAAATTTTTTAAACAAATCGAAAAATAGACGTTTGATTGGAAGACCGCAAAGGTAAACGCAACACGCAAGCACATACGCACGCACCCACACAAAACGAAAATACAAAATACAAACTAACGGTTATTGCCTTTGTATTGAGACTTTAATTGAGTTATAAAATATTTGCATAAACACTGCAATGCTGTTCTTTTTGTATTTGTTGCAATTTCTTTGTTTGACCGCATGACCTGCAGCCACAAGAGATATGTAGCCCAGCTAGCCAGCAAGCCGCCCAGATGCAGTGATGATTGCCTGCGATTTATATGGTTAAATTGTTATTGCTTTTGGCATACCAAACAATTCAATCTAGCATCGAGGAAGTGGTTGTTGTGGTAGTTGTTGGTGTACAACTGTTTAGGTAATTACGTTCAATAGAACAATGCTGGGTTCGAAGGCGGTCAGGCAGGCTAGTTGGGCCAAGTACGTTGACTAAAACAGTTGCTCATAATGTACCGTTGGTTAGTGCTCCTGCTTTCCAGTTGGCCTGCAGAGCAATTGGCTGGCAGCGATTATTCTTTGATTTATTTATATGTATTCGAAAATCTCTGATAAGATGGCGAGCATTGCAAGGGAGCGGTAAACAATCAAATTCTTTGGAATTTCTTATGATTCAAACATAGGCGGAAGTTGGCGAATTTTGATATTTTTGTGGGAGATTAGGTAAAGGAAGGGAGGCTATGGGGAGTCGATTCAATCTTATCCAAAATATGAGTAAGAATATGAACATGAGTGAGAATAAAAATTGCAGTACGAATCTATGCAAATATTGATGTGAAAAAGGATATTTATATGAATACTAGCTTATGCCAGCAGCTCCTCCCGCGTGAAGTAGGGCTTACATTATGATTTCATGTGTAACAATAAAGGAAGTAATTTGTATCACAGAAAATAAAAAAATGTTATTTAAAACTAGCAAATACCCGGCGTGCTTCACTGCGCGTAAGTATTTTTGTGTTGCTTGCTACCCGTATTGTAATACACATTTCATTTATTTTATCAATTTAATTAAATACAATTTTTCCAACAGGTGGCAACGCTCCTAAAATTTTTTTCGCGCGTAAACTTTCCTAAACTTCTTCAGTTTGCTACCCATATTGCAATATATAATTTATCTTATCAATTGAATTAAATTAAAATTTTTCAAACATGTGGCATTTTCCACAAAAATATTTTCGGCTTTAAGGCTTCTTAAACCTCTTTCTGTTGACTGCATATTGCTATATTTACTCTATCTTGTCAATTTACTTAAACTGCACTTTTTTAAACACGTGGCAACTCTCTAACTTTTTTCTTCCTATATTTTAAGTTAGACCACTAGCAATACATAGGTGAAAACTGTATTCAATTTCATGGATTATATTTTGAGTGATGCGCGTACAAACATACAGACAGACAGACAGACAAAAATTCTAAAAATTGTTGATTTGGCTTCCATTGCTCTAATAAAGACCCACATATTTAATTTTCTTTAATACCTATAATGTACAGACATCGGCCTGTTACTATTTTATTATATGTAGGTATAGATTTTTGGTTGCTGATTGTCTCGCCGGTGCAGAAAGATATTCCAATTTGCAAATGTTCACTTAAATAGAATGGGATTGTTTAGGCAGGGGTCTTGCGCTTCAAAACTGTCTTTGCAATGAAGCTTTCTTAATCATCTTTCGTTTGACTTCTATATTGTAATATTGCATTAAATTTAATTTGACGTTTAAGGCCAAGAAAAACAAAAAATCTATATAAAATGACGTACAAGAACTGGCTACGAAATTTTCTTGTATAAAATTTTCTTGAGGCAGTACGCAGTTCTTAAGAAATTTGCTACGCTTTCTACTACGGTTTTCTAAAGTTTTTTGTGAGAAAAAAGAGCACAAGGCAACCCAGGCTTGCAACAGAAATACATATATGCGCGTTCCATTATTTCTTGAGGAAAGAGCGAGGCAACAGGCTGGTGAAGTATCGGTTGTCGAAATTCCTTGGACACACACACGAAATAATGGCAATGTTTTTCTTGACCGTTTTCTTGAGAGCTGCATACCAGCCTTTAAACAGGTGGCAATTTTCTTCAAAATATTTTCGAAATAAAGATTTTTCCAGCCTATTTCGTTTGACAGCCATATCGCAGTTATCCATTAATGTAACCGTTTGATTTCAATTAAACTTTAAACATGTGGCAACCCATTTTAAAGATATCTCAAAAATAAAACACCTTTTCCTTGACTTTTATCATTTTCTATAGTTTCATTTGATTTAATTTAAATTGATTTTTAAACACATACATTTCGATACATACCTCTTTTGATAAACATCCATACTGTAGTACTCCATTTGACGTACAATTAAAATTAACTATACATTTATAATTGGATGCTAATCCTCTTAAACATGTTTTCGTACTAAAATTTTTTAACTCCCGTTCGTTAGGCATCAATACTTTGAATTTCGTTGAACTTCTAATTAAAAATAGTACCTTTTCAAGCAGATGGCAATCCTTCTAAAAAATATGCTATATATATGTAAGTCCAGCTATCTCTCTGCTAAATGTTATCCAAAGAAAGAGTAATAAACATACACACTCACACTCATTCAAAACTCCACATTTAACTTTTCAATTTTATTGATTTTGAATTCCGAAGCTGGTGGCAGCCCTCATCAGAAATATTTTTGAAATAGATATAGATTTATTAAAACCTCTCTCGTTTGAGGCAGATATTATTAGTTTAGTTAACTTGTTCGTCGAGTGGTTAAAGTTGCAAACTACCACTCCGTTGGTCCAGGGTTCGACCACTGGCCCGAGCAACATCAAAAAAAAAGTTTTTTTCCTATAAATATTTACTTATTTGATTAAGTTGATTAAATATTCTCTAAACAGTTTATATGTAAACAGGTGGCAACCTTCTTAAAGGATATTGAACCGATGTTGTTTGACACTCATATTATTGTGATATTTATTTAATTTTATCTAATTAATCGATTTTTATATTTGAACAAAAAAATATTTTCGAAATACATCCTTTTAGAATCCCATTCGTTTGACGCTCACATTGTTGTAATAGTTTATTAAATTTTTTAATTGATTGATTTTAATTTATGAAAAAGACGGCAGCTCGTTTAAAAATATGGTCTATCTGAGTGCTAAAATCCATTTTTTATCCGTTCAGCCGTTATAGTGTGAAAGAGCCACAAACATAGTCACAAATTCACTGACTCACAAACTTTCAAATTTATAACACCAGGGAGTCAATTTTAAACACAAAAAATCAATATGCATATTCGCAAATCTATGAGCCAAATATTGTAAAACTGGGTTTTTTGTTTTTCTCTCAGACGTCAGGATTTTTTTAAAGGGCTTTGAAATTAAAAAAAATATGATTACTTCAAAAAATTATTTAAAAAACTCAGTGCAGTACTTGGCCAATAGTTGATTGTTTTGTATGTTTTGAATATTTTTTTTTCGCTTTTGTCGCATGGTATAATATTAGGAGGATAATTGTGAATATAAACAAAAATACATATCAATACGAACACAAACATGCGAATACGAATACCAAGTATATGTAATTACAAATACAAATACGAATGCCTGCAAATTCGAATACAAATAGAACGCTAATATACAGTGTCTCAAACAAGTTTTCACATGTAGACTTTTTTTAAATAATCACATTACTTTTCAAGTAAACATTTTTTTGTAGTTTTTTTTTTTTTTTGTAAAAATATTGTGGCTGCCTATATATAACCATATAAACCAAATTTTAAAACTTTATACAAAATCTATAAAAGTTGGGCAGCAAAAAATTAATATCTAGAGCACTTTTTTGGTATGCAGTTTTATATTATAGGCCATACAATTTGCTGACGGCTTTTGCAGATAAAAAATTTTAACATTTTGATGAAAATTTTCTGAATCTTTAATAATTTTTTATAAAGTTTGAAACTTTTATTCATAAGGTTTTGGTTAAAGCGTGAACATTATATTACGTATGAAAAAAAAAAACAAAAAAATTCAAACTTGAAAATCATTGTGAATATTAAAAAAAGCCACAGGTGAAAATTTTTTTGAGTCACTGTAAATACGAATACGAATGCGAATGCGAATGAGATTATAAATATGAGTGCGTATATCTGTGAAAGGCCAAAATCAATCCTCTGCGCTAGCTCCGCAAAATTTGATAAATGAAATAATCAAATATTCAAATAATAAATGAGGAGACCTCTTCAAACAACCAAATTTTGCATTTTACAATTGAATATNAAAAAAGCAACAGGTGAAAATTTTTTTGAGTCACTGTAAATACGAATACGAATATGAATGCGAATGAGATTATAAATATGAGTGCGTATATCTGTGAAAGGCCAAAATCAAACCTCCGCGCTAGCTCCGCAAAATTTGATAAATGAAATAATCAAATATTCAAATAATAAATGAGGAGACCTCTTCAAACAACCAAATTTTGCATTTTACAATTGAATATCAATACTTCAAACACTCAACAGCAATTTGTCGTCGTTTGTCAACTATTTTTTTACGCAAATATCTATCGCACTTTCTTTGCAATCATAAACAGCAAAATTGCCGTTCATATACATGTAAATTCATACATAAATGCATACATATACACACAAACGCCTGCAGTATGTGCATTCAAATGCATTGAGTGGCACTCATGTAATCGCGTATCGAGTGATAAGGCGTATTTTATCACTATTAACAGCCATTTAACTAAACACCACCAACAGCAACTACAGCGACAATAATAGCAACATAATCAAAAGCCAGCACAAACACCATTAACGACAATAACAACAATCACTAGCAAACAGCTGCTAAATGACAGTTAATTGACTACCCACGCATGCGCCCACTTCACATATGTACATACATACGAGCGAGCGACTGGGTGAACACCACCCAGATGTTGTTAGTAGCGTAGATCAACACGATTCACTAGCAAATATGTAGGTTCGCGGGACGTGTATTGAGGCTNTACGCAAATATCTATCCCACTTTCTTTGCAATCATAAACAGCAAAATTGCCGTTCATATACATGTAAATTCATACAAAAATGCATACATATACACACGAACGCCTGCAGTATGTGCATTCAAATGCATTGAGTGGCACTCATGTAATCGCGTACCGAGTGATAAGGCTTATTTTATCACTATTAACAGCCATTTAACTAAACACCACCAACAGCAGCTACAGCGACAATAATAGCAAGAAAATCAAAAGCCACCACAAACACCATTAACGACAATAACAACAATCACTAGCAAACAGCTGCTAAATGACAGTTAATTGACTACCCACGCATGCGCCCACTTCACATACATACATACATACATACATACGAGCGAGCGAGCGAGCGAGCGACTGGGTGAACACCACCCAGATGTTGTTAGTAGCGTAGATTAACACGATTCACTAGCAAATATGTAGGTTCGCGGGACGTGTATTGAGGCTGCATTACTCTTTCGACGTATGACTAGGCGCAACAAAGTGCATAAACTTGTGCGCATGCGCCGCATATCAGCCATATCCATGCGAACATGCATTTGCGTCAATATAGGCGGTTTGGGTTGGGGGGGGAGGGAGGGGGGAATATTGATTGTAAAGCTTGTGGGGCGAAGCTGTTAAATTGATACAGCACTTACATTCATACATATGTATGTTTGTATGAATGCTGGCAGGCAGGAGGCGGTTAGGCGGCGCTAGCGTGAAAGCCAACGATGTTGGTGTTGAAGAGAACTATGTATTAAAGTGGTCACACATCAAAATTTTATCGCTCAGCTGTTTTTGATTGCCTTTAGTTGTTGTTAGTTGTACGTACATGGGATGTAGTATGTTATTGATGATTTTNTGGAGGGGGGAGGGGGGAATATTGATTGTAAAGCTTGTGGGGCGAAGCTGTTAAAATGATACAGCACTTACATACATTCATACATATGTATGTTTGTATGAATGCTGGCAGGCAGGAGGCGGTTAGGCGGCGCTAGCGTGAAAGCCAAACGATGTTGGTGTTGAAGAGAACTATTAAAGTGGTCACACATCAAAATTTTATCGCTCAGCTGTTTTTGATTGCCTTTGGTTGTTGTTAGTTGTACGTACATGGGATGTAGTATGTTATTGATGATTTTCCCATTTTTGGCTTTTATGCTGCCGATATAAAGTGTTGTTGGCAATTTCAATTATATAATGCTTTTGATTATGGTAAGCCAATAGGTTGACGCAAATAAAATCACTCGAAGTTTACGAGGATAATATTAAAAGGATGAGACGCGGTGGTTAGAGAAAGAAAGACGGTAGTCAAATTAGGTTTTTGGTGGAGAGATTTTTTATGATTCACCCAGAACAGCTCCGGCTGTGGCACATTTTACAGTCTTCTCGTTACCACGTGAGTTCTTGTTGCCGTACGCATAGATGAGTTACTGCTGAACGAAACTTTGAAATTCGTCCCTGGAGATAACAATGAATATTTTCTCAATACATTTGCAAGCTTTTCGGGGACCTAGTAGTCTAAGAGCTAGCAACGTTTTTGAGCAGGAATTTCAGGACAGCTGGTTTTTTGATATGACATCTCTCTCACTCTCTCGGTTAGCGTGGGGGTCATCTGGCAGGCGGTAATGTTTGCGTTGACTNGTTTTTGGTGGAGAGATTTTTTATGATTCACCCAGAACAGCTCCGGCTGTGGCACATTTTACAGTCTTCTCGTTACCACGTGAGTTCTTGTTGCCGTACGCATAGATGAGTTACTGCTGAACGAAACTTTGAAATTCGTCCCTGGAGATAACAATGAATATTTTCTCAATACATTTGCAAGCTTTTCGGGGACCTAGTAGTCTAAGAGCTAGCAACGTTTTTGAGCAGGAATTTCAGGACAGCTGGTTTTTTGATATGACATCTCTCTCAC